>NC_060177.1:69237653-69485153 GCF_021184085.1 Oncorhynchus gorbuscha
TGTATATAGCCTCCACATTGACTCTGTACCGGTACCCCCTGTATATAGCCTCCACATTGACTCTGTACCGGTACCCCCTGTATATAGCCTCCACATTGACTCTGTACCGGTACTCCCTGTGTTAGAGCCGATTTGGACATATTTGTATAAAAGACCGAACATATGGAGCTCCATGTATATCTGTGTAAATATATTAAATATTAATGTTAATGATGAAATATTAGGTACGTACCTTTATGATTTATATTTACCTGATTGAGATATATTCATTTGTTGTTAGTGTAACTCAGCCATTTGGCCCCCCCTCTTGCCTGTTCATTGTATTGTGGTAAGTGTGTTAGGATAAAGGCAGGAAGTTGGGCCTTCGAGAGAGGAGAGTCCTTGCAAGATGCAGGAGAGGTATAGTTTTTTGACCATACAGACATACAGACAGGTCATAATATGTATTTTCCATATCAAGTATTCTATGCTTTAAGTTGATTGGAGACTCATTTATTTGTTAGATATAAGAAGAATAAACATTTTTGTTGCACCATATCCCTGGATGTCATTGAATGTTTGGCCGTTTGGAAACCTTGAGTGTGGATTGTATGCGTACCAAACAACCCCGCTTCAGGCTTGGGCAGTGGCTATGGTAAAGACGAAAGGAAGCCACTACACCCTGTATATAGCCTCCACATTGACTCCGTACCGGAACCCCATGTATATAGCCTCCACATTGACTCCGTACCGGTACCCCATGTATATAGCCTCCACATTGACTCTGTACCGGTACCCCATGTATATAGCCTCCACATTGACTCTGTACCAGTACCCCATGTATATAGCCTCCACATTGACTCTGTACCGGTACCTCCTGTATATAGCCTCCACATTGACTCTGTAGTACCTCCACTCCACATTGACTCTGTACCAGTACACCCTGTATATAGCCTCCACATTGACTCTGTACCAGTACCCCATGTATATAGCCTCCACATTGACTCTGTACCAGTACACCCTGTATATAGCCTCCACATTGACTCTGTACCAGTACACCCTGTATATAGCCTCCACATTGACTCTGTACCAGTACACCCTGTATATAGCCTCCACATTGACTCTGTACCAGTACCCCTGTATATAGCCTCCACATTGACTCTGTACCAGTACACCCTGTATATAGCCTCCACATTGACTCTGTACCAGTACACCCTGTATATAGCCTCCACATTGACTCTGTACCAGTACACCCTGTATATAGCCTCCACATTGACTCTGTACCAGTACCCCTGTATATAGCCTCCACATTGACTCTGTACCAGTACACCCTGTATATAGCCTCCACATTGATTACACCCTGTATATAGCCTCCACATTGACTCTGTACCAGTACCCCATGTATATAGCCTCCACATTGACTCTGTACCAGTACACCCTGTATATAGCCTCCACATTGACTCTGTACCAGTACACCCTGTATATAGCCTCCACATTGACTCTGTACCAGTTCCCCCTGTATATAGCCTCCACATTGACTCTGTACCAGTACACCCTGTATATAGCCTCCACATTGACTCTGTACCAGTACCCCATGTATATAGCCTCCACATTGACTCTGTACCAGTACACCCTGTATATAATATATAATAATATATGCCATTTAGCAGACGCTTTTTTCCAAAGCGACTTACAGTCATGTGTGCATACATTCTATGTATGGGTGGTCCCGGGGATCGAACCCACTACCCTGGCGTTACAAGCGCCATGCTCTACCAACTGAGCTACAGAAGGACCACATTGACTCTGTACCAGTGCACCCTGTATATGGCCCACTATTGTTATTTCCTGCTGCTCTTTAATCATTTGTTATTCTCATCTCTTACTTTTTTTGTTGTATTTTCTTAAAACTTCATAGTTGGTTAAGAACTTGTAAGTAAGCATTTCACTGTAAGGTTGTTGTATTCGGCGCATGTGACAAATAACGTTTGATTTGATTCGACGTTAATCCATGTTTCTCAAATGTCAAATTTCGAAGTGTTTATGTTCAGGCATTAAATCCGAATTTTTAAGGTTAGGCTTCAGTTCAAGCATTCACTTTAATATTGCAGAGAGATTGTGGCTTCCATCAACATAATTGTTTGCATCATTTCCAGTCCCCCATATATTTTGGGGGTACATATATATATTTTCCTTTATTATTTTCGCATAGCCCTCCCTCCCCTAAATGTACTAAACTAATGGACTTAGGCTTCTACTTCCAGCTGATACATACTATATGTAACGGCGTTCGTCTGTTGAAAGAGGAGCGGACCAAAATGCGGCGTGGTGGTTACTCATGTTCTTTAATGAAAAATGAACGATACATGAAATAACTAAATATACAAAACAACAAACGAAACGACAAAACCTATACAGCCTCTCTTGTGAAAACAAACACAGAGACAGGAACAATCACCCACAAAACACACAGTGAAACCCAGGCTACCTAAATATGGTTCCCAATCAGAGACAACGAGAATCACCTGACTCTGATTGAGAACCGCCTCAGGCAGCCATAGCCTATGCTAGACACCCCTACTCAGCCGCAATCCCAATGCCTACTAAAACCCCAATACGAAACACAACAAAATAAACCCATGTCACACCCTGGCCTGACCAAATAAATATATAAACACAAAATACTAAGACCAGGGCGTGACACTATATACATTTTATGGGCGCAGTCTATTTTACAATAGTTATCTTTTGTTTGTTTTTAGTCCCATACTTCACCTACCCTCAACCCCTCCTATCTCTGAACACCATCCAGTTTTGATTTCTATTTGCCATGCTGCTGTGATATTTCACAAAAGTTCTGAACCTTTTATGTCTCAGTTTCTACAGATTGTAAAATTAAAGATAAACATTTTAGCAAATCACCCAGCAGTACTATTTGCAGAGTTAGCTGCAGGTAAATGTTATAATTCTTCAGCTGTCATAATGAACTTAAAACGCTATGATGATCTGGACCAGACTGTCGAATCGAGGCAAAGGTGAGAATCTCTGGATTAACCATCTACATTTATTAATTAAGACATTATTATTAATTGAGAATTCTGAGAACTGTCTTGTGGAAGTTTTAAATTGACACAATACCTGTTAGCAAAAGTGTCAGCTAGAGATGCAGGAGCTTGCAGGGATTTGTAGTCTTGCATGATGTCTACTTTGACGCTAATTAGAATTTTCGAATCTGAGAGGAAGTAGAGCAGAAAATATTGGCAAAAGTCACCTTGTCCAAAAGAGATTTACATGGTTATCAAATCGTCATGCCACGGTAAGCCTACATGAAACACAACTTGTTTTAAGTGTTTCTAAAATTCCTATGGGAAAAACGAACGGTGGAATCATTTCCCTGTTTGACCTCTAGGTTTTATAGGTATTATGACACCTCCACTGTTGGGCTCTATATTTTCACATGACCCTTCCCTTCTACTGTAAAATAAATTTAACACCCACCCCCTCATAGAATTGACTCAAAATAATGTTTAAGCCCACAAGTAAAAATAACTGTAGTGACCCTATGTTAATAAAATGTGGATATTGAATTTGCCACTTAAGCATGCAGTCTATGCCAGCGGGGCTTCCGGGACAGAAGGTTGAGAGTTCGCTCTCCCTGCCTGTCGCTCTCCCTGCCTGTCGCTCTCCCTGCCTGCCGCTCTCCCTGCCTGTCGCTCTCCCTGCCTGTCACTCTCCCTGCCTGTCACTCTCCCTGCCTGTCACTCTCCCTGCCTGTCACTCTCCCTGCCTGTCACTCTCCCTGCCTGTCACTCTCCCTGCCGGTTTCATTACTTCACGATCAGAGCCGGTTGCAGACAATGAACAGCTAGGGGATTCAGATTTTCAACATTTTGATGCCATATTTATAGTTATGTAAAATATATGCAACACCAACAGTTTTCTGTACCAATGAACCACACAACGAATAAACAAAGCATACCGACTTCGAGCACTTCGATATCATGGATAGTGTTTTCATCACCACAATAAATAGACTATGTCAATCTCGACAAACAAGCCTACAAGTCATTCCTCCGTACCTTGAAGGGTTACCCAGTATTGAAGGCTTGGGTTGTCAATCTCCTGAATGTCATTAAACTTTTGTAACAGGTGTTTTGTAACATATCTTTCTTTCCATTCATCACATTGCGGCTGCACAGTTTGGATTGATTTGACTGATTGATTGTATTTGTCAGTAAAAGTTTTAAAAAACATGTACAGTACCAGTCAAAAGTTAACACACCTACTCATTCAAGGGTTTTTCCTTATTTGTACTATTTTCTACATTGAAGAATAATAGTGAAGACATCAAAACTATGAAATAACACATATGGAGTCATGTAGTAACCAAAACAATATATTTTTGATTCTTCGAAGTAGCCACCCTTTGCCTTGATGACAGCTTTGCACATTCTTGGCATTCTCTCAAGCAGCTTCATGAGGAATGCTTTTCCAACAGTCTTGAGGGAGTTCCCACATATGCTGAGCACTTGTTGGCTGCTTTTCCTTTACTCTGTGGTCCAACTCATCCCACACCATCTCAATTTGGTTGAGAACGGGTGATTGTGTCATGCAGGTGAAAGAGGACCCAAAAGCGACTTAACAGAAACAGAGTTTATTTAAGTCCAAACAGGGAATAACAGAAATCCTCTAGACTTGTAGAGGGGAAATAACTGGAGAAGCGGCCACAGACTGCAGGTCGCTTCGGGTAGGCGCAGGCCGTAGTCGACAGAGACACCTGCTCACACGCAGCATCTGATGAAGGCAAAAAAACACGACAGGACAGGGCGATACACAATCACAGCAAAAACACGACAGGACAGGGCGAAACGCAACCACAGCATGGTGAATACAATACAAGGAACCGACGGGACAGGAACGGATCACAAAGGAATAAATAGGGACTCTAATCAGGGGAAAGGATCGGGAACAGGTGTGGGAAGATTAAATGATGATTAGGGGAATAGGAACAGCTGGGAGCAGGAACGGAACGATAGAGAGAAGAGAGAGCGAGAGAGTGAGAGAGGGAGGGGGAGAGAGAGGGATAGAAGGAGGGAAAGAACCAAATAAGACCAGCAGAGGGAAACGAATAGCATGGGGAGCACAGGGACAAGACATGATAATAAATGACAAACATGACAGTACCCCCCACTCACCGAGCGCCTCCTGGCGCACTCGAGGAGGAATCCTGGCGGCAACGGAGGAAATCATCGATGAGTGAACGGTCCAGCACGTCCCGAGACGGAACCCAACTCCTCTCCTCAGGACCGTAACCCTCCCAATCCACTAGGTATTGGTGACCCCGTCCCCCGAGAACGCATGTCCATGATCTTATGTACCTTGTAAATAGGTGCGCTCTCGACAAGGACGGGAGGGGGGGAGGGAAGACGAACGGGGGTGCGAAGAAAGGGCTTAACACAGGAGACATGGAAGACAGGATGGACGCGACGAAGATGTCGCAAGAGGAAGGTTGCGAGTGGAAAGCCACACTCTCTGGCCGCAACAATACCTTGGACTCTTAATCCTGCGTTTATTGGCGGCTCTCACCGTCTGTGCCCTGTAACGGCAAAGTGCAGACCTCACCCTCCTCCAGGTGCGCTCACAACGTTGGACAAACGCTTGAGCGGAGGGAACGCTGGACTCGGCAAGCTGGGATGAGAACAGAGGAGGCTGGTAACCCAGACTACTCTGAAACGGAGATAACCCGGTAGCAGACGAAGGAAGCGAATTGTGAGCGTATTCTGCCCAGGGAGCTGTTCTGCCCAAGACGCAGGGTTTCTGAAAGAAAGGCTGCGTAGTATGCGACCAATCGTCTGATTGGCCCTCTCTGCTTGACCGTTAGACTGGGGATGAAACCCGGAAGAGAGACTGACGGACGCACCAATCAAACGACAGAACTCCCTCCAAAACTGTGACGTGAATTGCGGGCCTCTGTCTGAAACGGCGTCTAACGGGAGGCCATGAATTCTGAATACATTCTCAATAATGATTTGTGCCGTCTCCTTAGCGGAAGGAAGTTTAGCGAGGGGAATGAAATGTGCCGCCTTAGAGAACCTATCGACAACCGTCAGAATCACAGTCTTCCCCGCAGACAAAGGCAGACCGGTAATGAAGTCTAAGGCAATGTGAGACCATGGTCGAGAAGGAATGGGGAGCGGTCTGAGACGACCGGCAGGAGGAGAGTTACCCGACTTAGTCTGCGCGCAGTCCGAACAAGCAGCCACGAAACGGCGCGTGTCACGCTCCTGAGTCGGCCACCAAAAGCGCTGGCGAATAGACGCAAGAGTGCCTCGAACACCGGGATGACCAGCTAACTTGGCAGAGTGAGCCCACTGAAGAACAGCCAGACGAGTGGAAACAGGAACGAAAAGGAGGTTACTAGGACAAGCGCGCGGCGACGCAGTGTGCGTGAGTGCTTGCTTAACCTGTCTTTCAATTCCCCAGACTGTTAACCCGACAACACGCCCATAAGGAAGAATCCCTCGGGATCAGTAGAAGCCACAGAAGAACTAAACAGACGGGATAAGGCATCAGGCTTGGTGTTCTTGCTACCCGGACGGTAAGAAATCACAAACTCGAAACGAGCGAAAAACAACGCCAACGAGCTTGACGGGCATTAAGTCGTTTGGCAGAACGGATGTACTCAAGGTTCTTATGGTCTGTCCAAACGACAAAAGGAACGGTCGCCCTCCAACCACTGTCGCCATTCGCCTAGGGCTAAGCGGATGGCGAGCAGTTCACGGTTACCCACATCATAGTTGCGCTCAGATGGCGACAGGCGATGAGAAAAATAAGCGCAAGGATGAACCTTATCGTCAGACTGGAAGCGCTGGGATAGAATGGCTCCCACGCCTACCTCCTCTGAAGCGTCAACCTCGACAATGAATTGTCTAGTGACGTCAGGAGTAACGAGGATAGGAGCGGACGTAAAACGTTCTTTTAGAAGATCAAAAGCTCCCTGGGCGGAACCGGACCACTTAAAACACGTCTTGACAGAAGTAAGAGCTGTGAGAGGGGCAGCAACTTGACCGAAATTACGAATGAAACGCCGATAGAAATTAGCGAAACCTAAAAAGCGCTGCAACTCGACACGTGACCTTGGAACGGGCCAATCACTGACAGCTTGGACCTTAGCGGAATCCATCTGAATGCCTTCAGCGGAAATAACGGAACCGAGAAAAGTAACGGAGGAGACATGAAAAGAGCACTTCTCAGCCTTTACGTAGAGACAATTCTCTAAAAGGCGCTGTAGAACACGTCGAACGTGCTGAACATGAATCTCGAGTGACGGAGAAAAATCAGGATATCGTCAAGATAGACAAAAACAAAAATGTTCAGCATGTCTCTCAGAACATCATTAACTAATGCCTGAAAAACAGCTGGCGCATTGGCGAGACCGAACGGCAGAACCCGGTACTCAAAATGCCCTAACGGAGTGTTAAACGCCGTTTTCCACTCGTCCCCCTCTCTGATGCGCACGAGATGGTAAGCGTTACGAAGGTCCAACTTAGTAAAGCACCTGGCTCCCTGCAGAATCTCGAAGGCTGATGACATAAGGGGAAGCGGATAACGATTCTTAACCGTTATGTCATTCAGCCTCGATAATCCACGCAGGGGCGCAGAGTACCGTCCTTCTTCTTAACAAAAAGAACCCCGCCCCGGCCGGAGAAGAAGAAGGCACTATGGTACCGGCGTCAAGAGACACAGACAAATAATCCTCGAGAGCCTTACGTTCGGGAGCCGACAGAGAGTATAGTCTACCTCGAGGAGGAGTGGTCCCCGGAAGGAGATCAATACTACAATCATACGACCGGTGAGGAGGAAGGGAGTTGGCTCGGGACCGACTGAAGACCGTGCGCAGATCATGATATTCCTCCGGCACTCCTGTCAAATCGCCAGGTTCCTCCTGAGAAGTAGGGACAGAAGAAACGGGAGGGATGGCAGACATTAAACACTTCACATGACAAGAAACGTTCCAGGATAGGATAGAATTACTAGACCAATTAATAGAAGGATTATGACATACTAGCCAGGGATGACCCAAAACAACAGGTGTAAACGGTGAACGGAAAATCAAAAAGAAATAGTCTCACTGTGGTTACCAGATACTGTGAGGGTTAAAGGTAGTGTCTCAAATCTGATACTGGGAAGATGACTACCATCTAAGGCGAACATGGGCGTAGGCTTATCTAACTCTCTGAAAGGAATGTCATGTTTCCGAACCCATGCTTCGTCCATGAAACAACCCTCAGCCCCAGAGTCTATCAAGGCACTACATGTAGCACCCGAACCGGTCCAGCGTAGGTGGACCGACAAAGTAGTACAGGACCTTGATGGAGAGACTTGAGTAGTTGCGCTCACCTGTAGCCCTCCGCTTACAGATGAGCTCTGGCTTTTACTGGACATGAATTAACAAAATGTCCAGCAACTCCGCAATAGAGGCACAGGCGGTTGGTGATCCTCCGTTCCCTCTCCTTATTCGAGATGCGAATCCCTCCCAGCTGCATGGGCTCAGTCTCAAAGCCAGAGGAGGGAGATGGTTGCGATGCGGAGCAGGGACACACCGTTGATGCGAGCTCTCTTCCACGAGCCCGGTGACGAAGATCTACCCGTCGTTCTATGCGGATGGCGAGAGCAATCAAAGAGTCCACATCTGAAGGAACCTCCCGGGAGAGAATCTCATCCTTAACCACTGCGTGGAGTCCCTCCAGAAAACGAGCGAGCAGCGCCGGCTCGTTCCACTCACTAGAGGCAGCAAGAGTGCGAAACTCAATGGAATAATCCGTTATGGACCGTTCACCTTGGCATAAGGAAGCCAGGGCCCTAGAAGCCTCCCCACCAAAAACTGAACGGTCAAAAACCCGAATCATCTCCTCTTTAAAGTTCTGGAATTTGTTAGAGCAATCAGCCCTTGCCTCCCAGATAGCTGTGCCCCATTCTCGAGCCCGGCCAGTAAGGAGTGAAATGACGTAAGCAACCCGAGCTCTCTCTCTAGAGTATGTGTTGGGTTGGAGAGAGAACACAATCTCACACTGCGTGAGAAAGGAGCGGCACTCAGTGGGCTGCCCGGAGTAGCAAGGTGGGTTATTAACCCTAGGTTCTGGAGGCTCGGCAGGCCAGGAAGTAACAGGTGGCACGAGACGTAGACTCTGGAACTGTCCAGAGAGGTCGGAAACCTGAGCGGCCAGGTTCTCCACGGCATGGCGAGCAGCAGACAATTCCTGCTCGTGTCTGCCGAGCATGGCTCCTTGGATCTCGACGGCAGTGTAACGAGCGTCTGAAGTCGCTGGGTCCATTCCTTGGTCGGTTCCTTCTGTCATGCAGGTGAAAGAGGACCCAAAAGCGACTTAACAGAAACAGAGTTTATTTAAGTCCAAACAGGGAATAACAGAAATCCTCTAGACTTGTAGAGGGGAAATAACTGGAGAAGCGGCCACAGACTGCAGGTCGCTCGGGTAGGCGCAGGCCGTAGTCGACAGAGACACCTGCTCACACGCAGCATCTGATGAAGGCAAAAAAAAACACGACAGGACAGGGCGATACACAATCACAGCAAAAACACGACAGGACAGGGCGAAACGCAACCACAGCATGGTGAATACAATACAAGGAACCGACGGGACAGGAACGGATCACAAAGGAATAAATAGGGACTCTAATCAGGGGAAAGGATCGGGAACAGGTGTGGGAAGATTAAATGATGATTAGGGGAATAGGAACAGCTGGGAGCAGGAACGGAACGATAGAGAGAAGAGAGAGCGAGAGAGTGAGAGAGGGAGGGGGAGAGAGAGGGATAGAAGGAGGGAAAGAACCAAATAAGACCAGCAGAGGGAAACGAATAGCATGGGGAGCACAGGGACAAGACATGATAATAAATGACAAACATGACAGATTGTGGAGGCCAGGTCATCTGATGCAGCACTCAATCCTCCTCCTTCTTAGTCAAATAGCCCTTACACAGCCTGGAGGTGTGTTTTGGGCCATTGTCCTGTTGGGAAAAAAATGATAGTCCCACTAAGCGCAAACCAGATGGGATGGTGTATCGCTGCAGAATACTGTGGTAGCCATGCTGGTTAAGTGTGCCTTGAATTCTAAATGAATCACAGACAGTGTCAACAGCAAAGCACCCCCACACCATCACACCGCCTCCTCCATGCTTCACGGTGGGATCACACATGTGGAGATCATCCGTTCACGGTGGTTGGAACCAAAAATCTCAAATTTGGACTCACCAGACCAAAGGACAGATTTCCACCGGTCTAATGTCCATTGCTCATGTTTCTTGGCCCAAGCACGTCTCTTCTTATTATTGGTGTTCTTTAGTAGTGGTTTCTTTGCAGCATTTTGACCATGAAGGCCTGATTCACGCAGTCTCCTCTAAACAGTTGATGCTGAGGTGTGTCTGTTACTTGAACTCTGTGGAGCATTTATTTGGGCTGCAATCTGTGGTGCAGTTAACTCTAATGAACTTATCCTCTGCAGCAGTGGTAACTCTGGGTCTTCCATTCCTGTAGCGGTCCTCATGGGAGCTAGTTTCACCATGATGGTTTTTGCGACTGCACTTGAAGAAACTTTCAAAGTTCCAGAAATGTTCCAGATTGACTGACTTCATGTCTTAAAGTAATGATGAACTGTTGTTTCTTTGCTTATTTGAGCTGTTCTTGCCATAATATGGACTTGGTCTTTTACCAAATAGGGCTTTCTTCTGTATACCCCCCTACCTTATCACAACACAACTGATTGGCTCAAATGCATTAAGAAGGAAAGAAATTCCACAAATCAAGGCACACATGTTAATTGAAATGCAGGTGACAATTCCAGGTGACTACCTTATGAAGCTGGTTGAGAGAATGCCAAGAGTGTGCAAAGCTGTCATCAAGGCTGTCAAGGGTAGCTACTTTGAGGAATCTCAAATATAATATATATTTTGATTTGTTTAACACTTTTTGGGTTAATACATGATTCCAAATGTGTTATATCCTAGTATTGATGTCTTCACTATTAATCTAAAATGTAGAAAATAGTGAAAATTAAGGAAAAACCCTTGAATGAGTAGGTGTGTTAACTTTTGACTGGTACTGTAGATTGCACAACAAAGTTGGGGACTTATTTCCATTAGGCTAGGCTATAGCCATTATTTGTTCAGACCCATAACCATTCACTCTTCGTGAAGAGAAAAGAAAGCCATCTGCATCTTTATCTAGTCCTATATTATTCAAGAATGCCATTACAATGATAAAGATCAGGACAACTAACATTTCATTTAGGCTAACTGTTGAAAGGTAGGAAGGAATGAAGCAACACTAGATAGAGGTAAGCTAATATACACGTCACACAACATTATGGGAAATA
The DNA here is from genome assembly GCF_021184085.1 of Oncorhynchus gorbuscha. Taxonomy (NCBI): domain Eukaryota; kingdom Metazoa; phylum Chordata; class Actinopteri; order Salmoniformes; family Salmonidae; genus Oncorhynchus; species Oncorhynchus gorbuscha. The sequence goes on from NC_060177.1 coordinate 69,249,024, forward strand.
TTGTGAAAGGTATTCATGCATCAACCTATTAATTTTACAAATGTAAAATAGGCCCTATTATATTTCAAATTTGCTAGCCTATAATTGTAAACTTTGCAGGATGCATGTTCTGCACCAGCATCACACGCTCTCTCCCAAGTTCAGGGTTTGAAAGAGGTGCGTTATTCCAATCCATATAATACAGTATAAAACAATACAGTAATACAGTCCATAGTCAAAAATATTAGCTTACTGGAGCTTGTTTCATTTACTTACCCAAGAAAGCATAGCTACATCTATGGGCGTTTATGTTTTTTTGTCATACTTAATGTGCAGTATCCTATCATAGTGTCACGCCCTGACCATAGAGAGCTCACGGGGTTCTCTATGGTGTAATAGGTTAGAGCGTGACTAGGGGGGTTTTCTAGTTATTATCGTTCTATGTTGGTGTGTGAATATGGTTCCCAGTTGGAGGCAGCTGAATATCATTGCCTCTAATTGGGGATCATACTTAGTGTGTCCCTTTTCCCACCTGCGTTGTGGGATATTCTTTTGTTTAGTGCCTATGTGCACTACGTACTGCACGTTCGTTAATTCTTTGTTGTTTTAAAGGTTCACTATAATAAATATGTGGAACTCTACTCACGCTGCGCCTTGGTCCACTCATTTATACAACAATCGTGACAAATAGGTTACATATTGGACAAAGGCATAATCATTTGGCCTTTTATGGGCTTGGGCTCACAAAATGTCTGATGTAGGGATAATAAAATGTATTTAATGTATGGCTTATCAGCCTCAGGTAGCATCAGACTTGTCATGCGGATCAAATCTCTAATTAAATCCAGACATATGCTTTATAATGACACTTCCGGTTTGGACTGGAAATACCAGGTTACCAGGTAGAAAAGTGATTATTCTCGGGATGGAACATTTGTAAAATACAGGGAAAATATGAAACCCGAATCTGTAGTTTATTCTTTAGATGTTTGGAGCTGTTGGTGAACCATGATGAGCAGGCATAATTGTCACGTCTACTCCCGCTTCTGAAGTGGACTGCGCAAGGAGGCCCAGACGGAGTTGGCATGCCAGGACGACAACCTTTAACAAGGACACGCTCATCGCAAAGGCCATACGTCTGGACAATCATCTCTCTCTTCACTCTCCTTCTCTGGCCATCCTGAGGCAGAGCCTGAACCTATGGAGATATAGGTCACAGAAGGGGTATCCGGTGCGTCCTAACCCAAAGTCCACTGGGGCAGAGGGACGCCCGTGATTCTCTGTCTCCCAGAGTAGGCGTGATTATTCCTTCATCGTTTTCCACCAAACCATTCCTAGTTTAAATTTGACTGGTTGGCTGTTCCTTAGATGTCTCCACAGCTCTGGTGGACTCCGGTGCTGCTGGGAATTGCATCGACCAGGCTCTGGTCTCCTCCCTGAACCTCCCAAGTACCCGCTCTCCTCTCCTTTTCCAGTTCAAGCCTTGGATAAATGACTCTTGGGATCCGGCATTATCACGCACAGCACAGCACCACTCATCCTCACTGTTGCACCCTTGCACCGAGAAAGCCTTCCCTTCCTGATCACCATGGCTCCCGTACACAAAGTCCTCTTCGGCCTCCCATGCCTCCAACTTTCTGTCCCCATCATCTCCTGGTTGAGGATGAAAATCACTGCATGAGCACCCGGATGTCAGACCTGTTTTCCCTTACCTTGTGGTTCCACATCGATTGAGAGTCCTGTGAGAACCCACCATTCTGTCCTCCCATATTGTTGGTCCCGTGTTTTGGGACATAGATGTGGACATCCGCCAGGCTCTGGAGAGGGAAACTGTGCATGCTGCTGTAGGTAAAAATGAATGACCATGGGTGATTTTCCAGTATCTAGACTGTTCTCCCAGAAATATTGAGACAGAAAACATAGGGTTAATTAATAGACATGTGTAAGCAGAATAAAGGCTGAGCTCAGTTTACAAACACTTAGGTTTGAGTCATTAAAACTCGTGTTTCAACCACTCCACAAATTTCTTGTTAACAAACTATAGTTTTGGCAAGTCGGTTAGGACATCTACTCTGTGCATGACACAAGTAAGTATAAACACCATGGGACCGCACAGCCGTCATACGCGGTCTCCTAGATATGAATGTACTTTGGTTCGAAAAGTGCAAATCAATCCCAGAATAACAGCAAAGGACCTTGTGAAAATGCTGGAGGAAACAGGTACAAAAGTATCTATATCCACAGTAAAAACGAGTCCTATATCGACATAACCTGAAAGGCCACTCAGCAAGGAAGAAGCCATTGCTCCAAAACCACCATAAAAAAAACAGACTACAGTTTGCAACTGCACATGGGGACAAAGATCATACTTTTTGGAGAAATGTCCTGGTCTGATGAAATAAAAATAGAACTGTTTGGCCATAATGAACATCATCATGTTTGGAGGAAAGAGAGGGAGGCTTGCAAGCCGAAGAACACCATCCCAACCATGAGGCACGGGTGTGGCAGCATCATGTTGTAGGGGTGCTTTGCTGCAGGAAGGACTGGTGCACTTCACAAAATCGATGGCATCATGAGGGAGGAATATTATGTGGATATATTGAAGCAACATCTCAAGACATCAGTCAGGAAGTTAAAGCTTGTTCGCAAATGGGTCTTCAAAATGGACAATGACCCCAAGCATACTTCTAAAGTTATGGCAACAAAGTCAAGGTAGTGGAGTGGCCATCACAAAGCCCTGACCTCAATCCTATAGAAAATGTGTGAGTAGAACTGAAAAAGTGTCTGTGAGCAAGGAGGCCGACAAACCTGACTCAGTTACACCAGCTCGGTCAGGAGGAATGGGTCAAAATTCACTCAACTTATTGTGGGAAGCTTGTGGAAGGCAACCCGAAACGTTTGACCAAAGTTAAACAATTTACAGGCAATGCTACCAACTACTAATAGAGTGTATGTAAACCTCTGCCCCACCCAATGTGATGAAAGAAATTAAATCTGAAATAAATCTATTATCTACTATTCTGACATTTCACATTCTTAAAATAAAGTGGTAATCCTAGCTGACCTAAAACAGGGAGTTGTGAAAAAACTGAGTTTTTAAATGTATTTGGCTAAGGTGTATGTAAACTTCCGACTTCAGCTGTATATGCAATAAATGTATTATTTCTTTGTATGAACACTATGGCGCGTCACCACCATAATCTAAACTGAGCAGATGTGGGTGTTAACAAGCGAGAATTGGGATAAGAAGATCATGTTGGCGAGAGGCCAAGGGGTGTTAATCATCATGGAGGGAGTGACCACGTGTGTAATTTGAAGGTGGACCTACCTATAAAGCCTGAGGTCTGTAACAAGAAAATTCAGTTGTTCCATGGAATTGCTCGGCTTCTGTAACTTTTGTAATAAAGTCTATTTGAATTTACGAGTTCCGGGATCTGAGAAATATTTGATTCAATATTTCCATGACACTACCTACCTTCTTAAGCCATGCCACACCAAACCTTCACAAAAGTTTAGAAACTTTATTATAGTAATCTCAAAAGTAAGTCAAGTCATTGTTTTTAGGGAATATATGAGAAGGTTATTATATTGTGGCAAACAAAATATTACAGTTGGAACTGGGCTCAACAGAATTAAATATGATTTAAACCTTCACATCAGTTCGGAACAGGCTATATTGCAGCAATTACCAACAAAGGCAAGTGCCTACAATATGCAACAAATTAAAGAAATAGGCTAATGTCATTTATTTTACAATAGACCTATTTACTTAAACTAAATAAGGCACACATAATTAAAGAGATTGAATTTAATTTAGACAATTAAAATGTCAACAGAATTAAACAAAACAGGTTTTGCAGGGGTTTTTATTCATAAATAGGCTTACAATAATAACAAATTATCATAAATAAATGTAAGTCCAAAATTGCATCCTACCTGAATAGGGAGTTGCACAGAGGCCTGCATTTGGCCATGCCAACTTTCTTCTCATCTTCCACTACAATATTCAAATCTATATTAAATTCCCCTTGTATGATTTTAACTATAGGCATACTCTTTTTCCTCCAAATTTTGTTTTACTTCAATGAAAAAGGCCTCCATCTTCACAATCAACAGTAGCCTAGGCCAAGGCTCCTCTCTCACTCTCTCTCCTCAGGAGCAGGCTCCCATGCATTCAAGGCCTGAGCGAATGGTGCTGATGAACAAATTTGGGGTGTAAGCTATGACAGACAGCTTCTCCAGGACTTCTGGCCTGCTACAATTTTATTTATCAGCTTTTTTTCTTTTTTTCCACCGGCCAGAATTACCATCTAAGGTTAAGGGAAACTCTGTGGCATTTTCCCAGAGTTGTGTTTTCATCAAATTGACAAAGTCTGGACATAAATATTTAGTGAACATAAAAATAACTTTTGAGGTTAAATTCCCATGTACCAAATATAAATTTAAGAGTTTTCGTCAAATTTTCCATTCTAGGCCTACTGATGGTTTTGTCACTAAAAATAAAATGTTTTTTTTTTATCCAACATGTAGGCTACTTTACTGCATAAAAAGGTTGGACCGCTTGATCCGGTTAATGTCAAGCCATTTTAAGGAGACTGGAAATATATTTTGGATGAACGTACGAATGCCTACAGGAGACTTTTGAAATAGCCTAATCAGATTAAAACACTGACTGTTTGTGTTTATGCCACATAGAAAAAGTAATACATTTTAAAAGTTTAATAATTCATATTTAGGCTATATTGAAGCGTTATGTCCGGTGTTCACTAGCACGCAGTACACCGCGCGCTGAGGGCAGAGACCTTCGTTTTCACTAGCACGCAGTACACCGCGCGCTGAGGGCAGAGACCTTCGTTTTCACTAGCACGCAGTACACCGCGCGCTGAGGGCAGAGACCTTCGTTTTCACTAGCACGCAGTACACCTCGTTTTCACTAGCAAGCAGGTAAATTGCCGAGTGCCGCTTAGGCTTGCTTGTGGGCGTGCTGGCAGCATATAGCAGCATGTTAGATTGTGCGTCAAGAATTCAGCATAGCAAGTTTGTATGAAGGTCTGGTTATTAAATGGGTAAATAGTTAAATAGTAATATGCTCTAAAATGCTCTAGTGACAAACAAAGCTTGCTATTCAAGTAAGTAAATACATTTCTAAAATATAAAAAATCCTACATATTATTTGCTAACTGGTTACATACATTTGCATCCTGTAGCTCTAACTCCAAAAGGTTTTAGGACACTGTAAAGTCCATGGAGAACAAGAGCACCTCCTCCCAGCTGCCCACTGCACTGAGGCTAGGTAACACGGTCACCACCGATAAATCCATGATAATAGAAAATGTCAATAATAATTTCTCTACGGCTGGCCATGCTTTCCTCCTGGCTATCCCAACCCCGGCCAACAGCTCCGCACCCCCTGCAGCTACTTGCCCAATCCCCCCGCTTCTCCGTCACCCAAATCCAGATAGCAGATGTTCTGAAAAAGCTGCAAAACCTGGACCCGTACAAATCAGCTGGGCTCGACAATCTGGACCCTCTCTTCCTAAAATGATCCGCCGCCATTGTTGCAACCCCTATTACCAGTCTGTTCAACTTCTCTTTTGTATCGTCCAAGATCCCTAAAGATTGGAAAACTGCCGCGGTCATCCCCCTCTTCAAAGGGGGTGACACTCTAGACCCAAACTGTTATAGACCTATATCCATCCTGCCCTGCCTTTCTAAAGTCTTCGAAAGCCATATTAATAAACAGAATTACTGACCATTTCAAATCCCACCATACCATCTCCGCTGTGCAATCCGGTTTCCAAGCTAGTCATGGGTGCACCTCAACCACGCTCAAGGTACTAAACGATATCATAGCCGCGATCGATAAAAGACAATACTGTGCAGCCGTCTTCATCGACCTGGCCAAGGCTTTCGACTCTGTCAATCACCGTATGCTAATCGGCAGACTCAATAGCCTTGGTTTCTCAAATGGCTGCCTCGCCTGGTTCACCAACTACTTCGCAGACAGAGTTCAATGTGTCAAACCGGAGGGCCTGTTGTCCAGACCTCTGGCAGTCTCTATGGGGGTACCACAGGGTTCAATTCTCGGGCCAACTCTTTTCTCTGTATATATCAACGATGTCTCTCTTGATTCCCTGATCCACCTCTACGCAGACGACACCATTCTGTATACATCTGGCCCTTCTTTGGACACTGTGTTAACTAACCTCCAAACGAGCTTCAATGCCATACAACACTCCTTCCATGGCCTCCAACTGCTCTTAAACGCTAGTAAAACCAAATGCATGCTTTTCAACCGTTCGCTGCCCGCACCCACCTGCCCGACTAGCATCACTACTCTGGACGGTTCTGACCTAGAATACGTGGACAACTACAAATACCTAGGTGTCTGGCTAGACTGTAACTCTCCTTCCAGACTCATATCAAACATCTCCAATCCAAAATCAAATCTAGAATCGTCTTTCTATTTCGCAACAAAGCCTCCTTCACTTACGCCGCCAAACTTAACCTAGTAAAACTGACTATCCTACCGATCCTCGACTTCGGCGATGTCATCTACAAAATAGCTCCAATACTCTACTCAGCAAATTGGATGTAGTCTATCACAGTGCCATCCATTTTGTTACCAAAGCGCCTTATACCACCCACCACTGTGACCTGTATGCTCTAGTCGGCTGGTCTTCACTACATATTTGTCACCCGTAGCACGTGCTCCAGCACGTATATCTCACTGGTCACCCCAAAGCTAAAACCTCCTTTGGCTGCCTTTCCTTCTAGTTCTCTGCTGCCAGTGACTGGAACGAATTGCAAATATCGCTGAAGCTGGAGACTTACATTTCCCTCACTAACTTTAAACTAACCGATCGCTTCAGCTGTAGATAGGCCATCTGTAAATAGCCCACCCAATCTACCTACCTCATCCCCATATTGTTTTTATTTACTTTGCTGCTCTTTTGCACACCAGTATCACAACTTACACACCATCATCTGCTCATCTATCACTCCAGTGTTAATCTGCCTGCTAAATTGTAATTACTTTGCTACTATGGCCTATTTATTGCCTTGCCTCCTCATACCATTTGCAAACACTGTATATAGACTTTCTTTTTTCTATTGTGTTATTGACTGTACGCTTGTTTATTCCATGTGTAACTCTGTGTTGTTGTTTCTGTCACACTGCTTTGCTTTATCTTGGCCAGGTCGCAGTTGTAAATGAGAATTTTTTCTCAACTAGCTTACCTGGTTAAATAAAAGGTGAAATAAAAAATAAACAGTGCAGGCTAATTCAAATGAGCTGCGAACGTAGTTAGCTAGCTCTCTAACTAACTTTACGTACTGTATAGATAGCTGGCTAAGTTAATTAAATATCACCAGCTACCTAACTTCATATTAGCTAGCTATCTTGATGTATTTATCACTGTGAAAAACTATATGCATTCGTAGGTAGCTAGCTAATAGACATGGAGGAGAGTGAAAGCATAGCAAGCATAGCAGCCCCAACTGTCAAAGTTATGCAAGCCTGTCTACATATGAAGAGCAGTGGTTCTCAGTCCTGGTCCTGGGGACTCAAAGGGGGGCACATTTCTGGTTTTGCCTTAGCACTGCACAGCTGATTCAAATGATCAACTCATCATCAAGCTTCAAGTGGTATTTATGTACTCATTTGTGATGCTATCCTTGATATGATACTGTTATTGTCATATGCTACACATGCACCTATAAATCGAATGTTATCATGATTTGTTATAAGGGATATTATAATTTGGTAATCCACAATGACCTGGTGATGTAAAAATCTAATAATGACATTATCTTCCATATTCCTACAGGTACCTTGTAACTGGAGATTCATTCAAAACGATTGCCTACGGATATTGTGTAGGGCACTGCAAGGTTGGGTGACCAAGGCCATCTGGGACTGCTTCCTGGAGGAATTCAGGCATGTGAAGGCTACCTGTGTCCTGCATAACTTCATGAGGATGGACACGAGGACCAGGAGGGGATCTGCAGCTCGCCGTCGTGTGCCAGAGGAGAAGTCTGCTGCTCTGCAGGATGTTTAAAGGATGGGGTCTAACAAAGGAGTAAGAGAGGAAATCCGTGTGTGGGAGATCTTCCCCTCCTACTTCTTCGAAGAGGGTGCTGTTCCCTGGCAACACCATAGACTACACTATGCACAACCAAAGGCTCTTTTAAGAGCCATTCACATTGCAATAAGAGTATTCTTCCATTTACTTTGCTATGTCAACAGCTGCAGTTATTCAATTCCCAGTTTCTGTCCCTTTGATTTGTGTGCTGTTTAGGTAAGGGTGTGAGGTCTGTACAAAAACAAAACAGGCTATTTTAAGTCACCCATATTGATGTAGAGCAATTAGACACCCTATAACCCACACACTCATGTATCAATCTAATTGAGGGATTGTGTTGTGCAGGCTCAGGTGCATAACTGTGACTCATTCCACCTTCAAAGGATAGGCAAGAGGGCCAACCATGGAGAATAGTAAAACACTTCATTATTTCTAGAACTATGCTATATTGTTTGTCCTCGTGTGTCTGCATGTTTTTCAGCATAAAGTACTCTGTAGCCACTTAGTGTGGACACCAGGTGAGACCACACACACAGATTCCTGTTGAACAGTCTCTAACTACCTTATTTTCTCAATAACAGTCTCTTCTTCACAGTCACTTCTTCACATCCCTCTCTCCCCTTCTCACTAAGTCCTCTAGGTTATATCAGCTGTGTCGGGGAACCCCTCCCACATCTAAACTGGCTACATATTCCACATTTTGTCATGTCAATGGAATCTTTTTTACATTGATCATCCATGAGATGTTTCTAAAACTTGATTGGATTTCTCCTGTGGCAATTGATTGGACAGGATTTGGAAAGGCACACAGATTTCTATAAAAGGTCCCCCAGTTGACAGTGCATGTCAGAGCAAAAATCAAGCCATGAGGTTGAAGGAATTGTCTGTAGAGCTCCAAGAAAGGATTGTGTCGTGACACAGATCTGGTGGAAGGGTACCAAAAAATGTCTGCAGCATTGAAGGTCCCCAAAAACACAGTGGCCTCCATCACTCTTAAATGGAAGAAGTTTGGAACCACCAAGACTCTTCCTAGAGCTGGCCGCCCAGAGAAGGGCCATGGTCAGGGAGGTGACCAAGAACCCGATGGTCACTCTGACAGAGCTCCAGAGTTCCTCCGTTGAGATAAGATAAACTTCCAGAAGGACATCCATCTCTGCAGCACTCCAACAATCAGGCCTTTATGGTAGAGTGGCCAGACAGAAGCCAATCCTCAGTAAAAGGCACATGACAACCCACTTGGAGTTTGCCAAAAGGCTCCTAAAGACTCTCAAACCATGAGAAACAAGATTATCTGCTCAAATGAAACCAAGATTGAACTCTTTGGCCTGAATGCCAAGTGTCACGTCTGGAGGAAACCTGGCACCATCCCTAAGGGGAAGAATGGTGGTGGCAGCATCATACCGTGGTGATGTTTTTCAGCGGTAGGGACTGGGAGGCTAGTCAGGATCGAGGGAAAGATGAACGGAGCAAAGTACAGAGAGATCCTTGATGAAAACCTGCTCCAGAGTGCTCAGGAATTCAGACTTGACAGTGCTTGAGAGGATCTGCAGAGAAGAATGGGAGAAACTCCCCATATACAGGTGTGCCAAGCTTGTAGCGTCATATCTAAGAAGACTCAAGGATGTAATCGCTGCCAAAGGTGCTTCAACAAAGCACAGAGTAAAGGTTCTGAAAACCTTCAATATGCAAATGCAATATTTCCATTTTACATTTTTTATACATTTGCACAAATTTCCCAAAAACGGAGTTCCTTTGTCATTATGGGGTATTGCGTGTAGATCGATGAGGAAAAGGCTGTAACGAATAAGAATAAGGCTGTAACGTAACAAAATGTGGAAAACGTTAAGGGGTCTGAGTACTTTCCGAATGCACTGTATGTGTGGTATGATTGCTAGTTAGCCTATTGCAGATCTGGACAAACGATCCACCAACCACTATTGTCACTATGAATGGTGGGTAGAGGGCAGGATAGACCGTTAGACTATACTGACCTGTGGTATAGTAAAAGTTAGTACATGGAAAATTGTAGTGCATAAGGGAAGTAGCAAAACACTTTAATATAGGGGAGGCGCATGCAAGCAGATGATGAAATTTGGCTCAGATAGGCAGCAGGTAGCCTACCAGTTAAGAGCATTGGGCCAATAACCAAAATGAGCAAATCAAATGTTATTGGTCACATCCACGGTTTTAGCAGATGTTGTTACGGGTGTAGCGAAATGCTTGTGCTTCTAGCTCCGACAGTGCAGTAATATCTAACAAGTAATACCTAACAAATTGCACAACATATACCCAATACACACAAATGTAAGTAGGAATGAATTAAGACTATATATATATGGACGAGCGATATCAGAGCGGAATGGACTAAGATACAGACGAATAGTATAGAAAACAGTAAATACATATGAGATGAGTAATGCAAGATATATAAACATTATTAGGTGAATGAGATAATGTAGAATAGTATAGAAAACTGTATATACACATGAGATGAGTAATGCAAGATATATAAACATTATTAGGTGAATGAGATAATGTAGAATAGTATAGAAAACTGTATATACACATGAGATGAGTAATGCAAGATATATAAACATTATTAGGTGAATGAGATAATGTAGAATAGTATAGAAAACTGTATATACACATGAGATGAGTAATGCAAGATATATAAACATTATTAGGTGAATGAGAACGTAGAATAGTATAGAAAACTGTATATACACATGAGATGAGTAATGCAAGATATGTAAACATTATTAAGTGACTAGTGTTCCATTCCTTAAAGTGGCCAGTGATTCCTAGGCTATGCCTATAGGCAGCACCCTCTAATGTGATGGCTGTTTAACAGTCTGATGGCCTTGAGTTAGAAGCTGTTTTTCAGTCTCTCGGTCCCAGCTTTGATGTACATGTACTGACCTCGCCTTCTGGATGATAGCGGGGTAAACAGCCAGTGGCTCAGGTGGCTCATGCTTGGCCACGCAGTCATGGGTGAATGTACCCTTGTGGGGCCCCACTGTTGAGGACCCAGTTGCACAGGGTGGGGTTCAGACCCAGGGCCTCGAGCTTAATGATGAGCTTGGAGGGTACTATGGTGTTGAATGCTGAGCAATAGTCAATAAACAGCATTCTTACATAGGTATCCCTCTTGTCCAGATGGGATAGGGCAGTGTGCAGGGTGATGGCGATTGCATTGTCTGTGGATCTATTGGGGTGGTAAGCAAATTGAAGTGGGTCTAGCATGGCAGGTAAGGTAGAGGTGATATGATCCTTGACTAGTCTCTCAAAGCACTTCATGATGACAGAGGTGAGTGCTACAGGGCGATAGTCATTAAGTTCAGTTACCTTTGCAGAGAGAGAGAGAGAGCTCGACAAATGCACAACGCACACATGCACGTGCACACACACCAAAAAGACGACTCCACTCACCAAACTGCCTTGAGTCATGCTGTCACCGTGGCAACAGTAGCCATCACTATGCAGAGCAGATCAGCTCCAGCTCCAGATCAGAACAGGACAGGTAAAAGCAGATAGCTCCACAGTGAGCATCCACCACATTACTTTCACCAATCCTATGTTTTTTCACACCCGAGGTTGACTCCTCCTGTTCAGCATCTTTCCTTTTCTCCAAATATCAAATTTGGAAGTTAAGGGTAAAGGTTTTGGATACAGTTAAAACATTATGTTTAGGCATTCATTCAGAATAGTTAAGGGTTAAGGGATAGGGTTATAACAAAAAAAAGATCATTAGTGTCTACCCCTGGGATTGAATATGTGACCTCGGATCCAGAGTCATGGGATTATCCACCACACCTTAGCAAAGCCCAAGACTACTTGATTTTGATAGCGCTCAATGTTGCCTATTGTGGCCAGTTTTGAAGGCATTCCTGATGTTCTCAGGACATGGACAGACGTCCAATTTCAAAGTCAATATTGAGCGATCTGCCTGGTGGACAGTGATGTTCAGGGTATAGTTCAATTTCTTACCACCAGAGGTCGTCTCCAGTCTCTCTGCTGTGTGGACTACAGAACTGGAAAGCCAGAGTCAAAAGGGTTTGCATCCCAAACTGCACCCTATATTCCCTACACAGGAGGCTGCTGAGGGGAATGGCTCATAGTAATGTCTGGAATGGAACCAATGGAATGACATCAAACATATTGAAACCACATACTTGATATGGTTCCACCTATTCCGCTCCAGTCATTACCACAAGCTCGTTCTCCCCAATTAAGGTGCCACCAACCTCCTGTGATTCCTTATATAGTGCACTATTTTTGACCAGGTCCTATAGGGCTTTGGTCAACAGTAGTGCACTATATACAGAATAGGGTGCTATTTGCGATGCACTCTGCTAGAGAACAGGCCCAACTCCCAGTACTGACCAGACTTCAACAGTCTGTGGTGATGGAGTATATTATTATGGTGTTTTGACATTCAATTTTCAGTTCTAAAAGATACACAAATGTTTAGTACATCTGTCTGTTCACCCTGTAACCTTTCATAAAGACAGATTAGATCTGTGGAGAGAGTTGTGGTAGTCAATAGATGGCAATGCTAGAAATCACTTCATCTGTTGTGAAAAAATACTAATTGTTGAGTTGGTGAGCTGTATGTGTTATTTATCTGCTGGTAGAGTTATGATTTGATGCTTTAAATGTGTTAGGTGCCTGACCCCTCGGGTAAAGAGGAGTGCACTGACCAGTGCACGCATTGTGATCAGTCAAACATGGGCTCCTGAGGGGAGATTTAAGTGTGACAGCACTACATTCCAGAGTTCCATCAAAGAGGAATGATTTTAGCGCAATAACACCGGTGCCAACATTTTCAGCACTACACCAAATGCACAGACACACATTTGGGCAGTTCACACTGCAACCATGGCAACAGGAGAATTTTACAAGGTGGCAGCGGCCAATGGTAAGGCACTTCCCTCTTAGCCTACACCAATCACAGAGTGGCCTGCAGCCCAGCCTACAGCTCTTGATGAACTAACAGAGGGCGAAAGTAGAGGGTATCTACTCTGTAGGTTATGCTAATAATGTGTGTGTGTGTTGTAATGCAGGTGTGAGAGTAAAATGTAAGTGTGAGACAGTGTGTGTGTGTGTGTGTGTGTGTGTGTGTGTGTGTGTGTGTGTGTGTGTGTGTGTGTGTGTGTGTGTGTGTGTGTGTGTGTGTGTGTGTGTGTGTGTGTGTGTGTGTGTGTGTGTGTGTGTGTGTGTGTGTGTGTGTGTATGTGCGTGTGTGATCCTCTGCAAGCTAGTAGAGTGAAAATAACGTGACATTATGCGAGAGAATGTGTGTGTATGCATGTGCGTGTGTGTAAGTGTGACAGAGTTGTAGGTCTCTGCAGCGTTGCACAGCTTACTGCAGCCATCTAACACGCACGCAGAGAACTGGTCAAAAGTAGTAGACTATATAGGGAACAGGGTGCACTTGGAACACACACCGATGTCCTCCTGTGGAAGGTGACCTCAATAAGAGGTCAGAACAAACATATCAATGACATCATCAGCTTTCAATAAATTCATTTATTATTTCACACAATGAATAACATGAACAAGTTGAACTGTATTTCATCTTAATAAGCCCAATGCTGCCAGCCAGGAAGACGGTAGCAAAAGAACAAGCTTTTCCTCAGAGAAAAGAAATAAAAAAAATAGACTACAAGATCATGATAGTTAAACATGACCAGAAGCATGCCAGCAGACATGGATATACATATATATTGCATGTATATGTGCATATGACATATCTGTATATGAGCGAAGGCAAATACAAAATATGTGTACATTTACACATACATACTAAGAAGGATATATGCATATGCATGCCCATCTAAGTATTTACTTATGTCTATATGTCAAATATTTGCATTTTTTTTTATATTCATACAATGTACAAAAATGCTTTATGAATTAAAAATCCATTACAAAAACAAACATATGAAACAATGTACAAGTCTCGCTCCAAATGCAACTGAAAGTCAACTTCTCCGCTCGTCTAAAATATTGATGAATACAATCAAGTGGAGCATGCAGATAAAAGAAAACCCACTCTAGTAAAAAGGTTACACTATGTATACAAACTCAAATATGCCAACACAGTTAAGAGCTCACTTTGTGCTCTTGCAAAGTACATTTATTGGTTTCCTCATCGACCCTTCATCTGCATGTTCAGCGTTGAACAACAATATAGCGTAGAAACATAACATATATGTTAATTACTACACATATTAGTAGAGACTGTGGCTGCTTCTCACATAACTCCATATTTTCCATATAGTCTTCTGTAGTAGTACACTACTTAGGGTGTAGGGAGTGATTTGAGATGCATACAGTATGATTCAGCTCCAGTGGCTGTATTGGACTAGTCAGACTGGTGTGGAGGGCTCGAACTCTTCCCTAACCACTGATCCAGGACCAGATGTTCTTTCATCCCCATAATGAAAGTTATGATTTAAGGTTGGGTAATCTGATCCTGGATCTGTGGTTAAGGGAAACTTCTACTTATAGTCATACCAGCCACACAGTTGGACCAGAGTGAATCCAGAATCCAGTACACAACAGGGACCGTAAAACCCACCTTGACTGTACTGAACCATGCGGTCAGTCTCTGTGTGTAGTTAAGCAGAGGATCAGGACAATACTAGTCAGCTGTAGAAGGCACCGGAACATCGGCTGGTAGAGAAACAGACAGATCCCAGTGGCTTAACTCCAACATCAGAGACCAGCCATGGAATACTGAGCTGCCAAGCTTGAAGTCTATAGACCCCTTAGACCGCAACTATACCACATCTAGACCCCTTATACCAAACCTAGACTACCACTAGACCACACTCAGACACCCAGACCCTAGACCCAGTTAAAGAGATCCAGGCCTGCTGTGAAAGGTGTAGTTTGGTTATGAGATCCAGTTCCGTCTCTGTTCTCTCTAAGTGGCCTAGAACTGACACACACACTGACAAGGACAGGTGTATATTTGGTAATGCCCTCTGAGCACGTGGTCTGAGTACGTGGTTTGGTAATGCCCTCTGTGCACACACACACACACACACACACACACGCACTTCTGCACTAGGCACCCATTGGCTGAGGGGAGTATAGCTGCTAGCCAATGGGGGTTCTTGGTCTTGGCTGAAGTGCAACAAGAGTCATTATCATAGGCTGGCACAGGTCCTGGAATCTTAACCTTGCTATGACTGTTTGATGACTTTTCTAATTGATGGATAGAGACTGACTAAAGGGGTATTGCTGGTTCTAATGTCTAATGTTGACTAAGATGTGTTCTAGGATGGGCTTAGGTTGGTCTGAGGGGATATGCCAGCATATGTAGCTGAGGCCAGTTTGTATCCATGCAGGCAGAACACAACAGAACAGACTATTTACAACAGATAAACACTTCACTACTGGAGCTTGACTTCTGATTAAGGCAGCACTGCAGGGAGCTGCAGTCACTAAAGTTGACATGAAATGATAGTCACCTTCTGCACAACGCTTTACAAATTATTACTGATATTATTCACACTTCTGGATACATGACTGCATGTTTTATTGGGTAAATAAGACACTTATTTGTCTATGTGGAAGGGTGGACTCCTCAGACAGCTCAGGCCAGACCTGATGCATAGCAAACAACTACGTAAGACAGCATGGTTCCCACCAGAACTCCACTGGCACAGCCTGCACACCCGCAGCCCGGGGGGCCTGGTTCCATTTAGATTCAAGTCCACTTTCCCTGGCTCCTACCACCTCTGCTCCTCACAGCTCAGATATGAAAAGACTGCATGGTGATGGATCCACGTTTCTCTCTAATAGAGCACTTCACAGAGCTCTTTTATCTGTTCAATCCAAAGAGCCAGGGGTGAGCATAAGGGGCGTGAAACCTTAAATGGAATCAGGCCTGTTGTACGTATGGCTGCAAAGGGACATAGGTAGTGCCCGTGTTGTGGTGGCTAAGACACACGTGTCGAAAATGCACAATCATTAGTACGTGGTTTCAATCTCAGTGACTTCTCTGCCATTTTGAATTCCCACAGAATGAGATGTGATGGTTTAAGAAACAAACATAAGGCACGTGCAGAACTGCTGGAGCCGACAAGACCCTCACAGAGAGACCCTCACAGAGAGACCCTCACAGAGAGAGGAGAGGCTTCCCAAGTTTACATTAGACATAGGTCCCAATGAAATACGTACCTACTGCTATTTTATGAAATACTGAAAACATTCTAGCTAGCTAACATCTAATGTCCTGTGTGTTTAGCTGCAGAATGAGAACACTGACAACCCCACACCTGTCTGACAAGTCTGTGAAACACATATAATTCTGAGGCTTTGGTTCCCTATTCCAATACTTAATTGTTGTTTTTCTACCACTACTCATATTGTTTTCCTACCACTACTCAGATAGAAACCATCAGAGTACCACACACTGATCATTAGTCCTCCATCTTTACTGTCCAATCAAATCTCGGGCTTGGGCTTAGGTTTGACGCCATTGGCTGAGCATCCTGCATATTCAAATAGTTTAAAGTTTAAAGCACGTTTCTGAATGGATGTCCACCAATGAAGTCAAGGCCAAATCGTAAGGCTAGAACAAGCATGTAAGTGCTGACTTTGATTAAATGAAAGTGTATGTTTAGATAGCAAATTAAAACCATCTTTAAAGGTCGACATTGGGAACAAAAAAATGGTCCAACCCCGCCTCTTTCTCAATTTTCAAACAGAAATGGGGTGTTGGTGGTTTGGTGGATCATCGACGTGTCATTCTGTTCTTACGCTGCGACCGGCGTAGCTAGTTTGTTAGCTAAGCTAGCCACTGTATCTAGCCAGTATCTCCTCCATGTGTAGAAGTCATTTCACAGGATTTGTTTTTGGACAGAAGCTGTAGAGATCGGTAGGAAATGGCACTTCTTTAGCCAAATATCTTATCTATATATTTTTTGTTGTTGCATTAAATGACGTGGTATGATGGAGCATTGATCAGTTATACAGTTAAAAGCTGTTATCTTTGTGTTTTTGCCCAAAGTTGACCTTTAAGTTTTCAGCAAACACCCCTGATATTCCCATGTATGTGATGACCTTCTTATATACACAGAATAAATGAATGAATAGATGTGGTTCCTTCAGCCTGAAAACAAACATGTCCTGAGTCACATCCAGGTCTATTTTTGGTTATAAAACCACAATCCCAACGTTTATGGACTATGGTACAACATTTCAGTTTGATATGAGCCAGTACATGTAAATGGACTGTATTCTGTGGGGTAAAAGGCAGATAAAAGTGGAGTATTTTCCTATGTACAGTTAGATCATAGCTGTAAAGGCCAGGGAGGCTCAGTACAGCATATTGCCTTTATAGTATCTCTGCGGCAGGGGGGGGGGCAAAACTAAGCAGAGCTGCACAATATCATATTAACCAATCACCACCCCCCGTCTGCTGGTAAAGGTGTGGCTAATGCCACATTCAGATAAAGACTATCATAAAGTACCATTGTATTTCATACCGTATAGTACCATAGTATCATACAGTACCTTATCAAATAGTGCCATATAGTATCAGATATTGTACCATAAAGTACCATACAGTATCATATTAAAGTACCATACGCATCATTGTTTCACATACATGTATGGTAAGTGTCATTGTCCGTCTTCAGAAGTGCAACACTGTTGCTCTTCTAATGTTACTCTCCTTACACACTCCTTACATCCAATCATAGAAGAGAAACAGACAAGCCAATAGGTCAAAGTGCACAGAGGTCCCAGAATTGATGTCCGTTTTGGCTGCTAAGGCCAGTGTTAGCTCCTCTCACCAGCTCTCTGATAGGTCAGAGCTCATCTGTATCTGCAACTGTCCTGCTGACTAATTAGCTAATGAAACGCCATATCCCCTCCCTCTTCCTTCCTGGGTCTACCCCTGCGTTTCCCTCCTCTGGTCGGTGGGGGCGCCAGAGAACGTGCTCTGTGAACTACCGTCTCAATAGCCACTGAGATTGAGTCGTGATTGGAAAACTCCAAAGGCTGGGGGGCGGGACTTGGTCTTAAGCTCCGCTTGCCCGGTAGGTCCACACACCTCTCCAGCACCGGCATCCCGAAGCCCCTCCCTATGTCGCTCCCGTAATTGTTGGGTTCAAATTTATCAATGGGGTGTTTCCGGGGGCGACCAGGTCGCCTTTTGACAACGTTGTTGCCGGTCTTGGCCTGGCGCTGGAGACGCTTCACACGCAGGATCTTCTGCACATGCTCAAAGCTCCTCTGATTGTTGAGAGAACACATCCTCCTGACCTCACCGTGGATCTGTTCCACCTCATGACGCTTATATCTCCTCTTACCTGGAACACCTGAGAGAGAGAGACCGAGACAGAGAGAGCGACAGACAGAGAGACAGGGAGAGAGAGAGAGAGCGATAGAGACCGAGAGAGAGCGAGAAAGACAGAGAGAACGAGAGAGAGACAGACAGAAAGAGAGAGCGAGACAGGCAGAAAGAGGAGAGAGAGAGGCGAGAGTTAGATGTGTGGCCGCACTTTGACAATGTAAGATGGAGAAGAGTGGGGGGGGGGGGGGGGGTTTACAAGACATATATCAGCCGTTTAACAGTGAATGAAACAAAAGCTAAATTAGGGGGTTCACAAGACAATGCTACCAAGAAATAATTGTTTTGAATACCAACAAAAAGCCCACATTGCTGCTCATTGAAATATTTAGTTTTTTGTTCGAGCTCCTTCCTGCTAATTTCCACCATATTCAGGCTTGCCTTGCAGCTGAAACAGAAGTAGAGATTCCATCCTGTGCTAAAGAGAGGAGATAAAGATGGATAGTGAGAGAAACAGAGAGAAAGAGAATGATGAATAGCGAGAGAGAGAGGAGCTTCCATTCTGCGAGCAGGAAACCCACAGAAATGTGTCCAGCCATTAAATGTGTCGCTATACAACAGTGTTTCTACACATCTGGAGCACCGGCTGGCAAACAGGCCAGACACACACACATGCACCACAGATAATAACACAAATGCACACACAAGCAGGCACACATACACACAAATTCAGCATAAGATTGGCTGAGCAGAGGAAACTGGAGGCATATTGTTTCCTTCGTGCTGATGAACTGGGAACTCTGCCCTTCATACACACAGCTCTTTCTCTCTCCCCTATCTCGCTCTTGCTGTCTGGGAAGGACTTCTGGCTTCCTCGTTCAATGGGTTTTGAGAAGGAGACGAGGATAGAGGATGTGAGGAGTATGCAATTCAGATCTTCTCTCCCTCTCTAGCTCCTAACTCCTCTCACAGCCCCACCCCCTCTTCTCTGGGCAGTGTTCCCAGATTAAACCAAAGCCAAAATGGAGGAATAGCACAATCAGACACAACAGGCCCAAAAACAGCCGCCTTTAAACGCGCCTGCTCTCTTCCTCTCTCTACCTCATTCTCTCCTATTCAGTGTGGTTTCTCAGTATTTCAGGGTTTTCCTCCACGTTGTTTTAAGCTGTGACAATGTAACAGTACTAACTAACCACTACGGCTAACAAAGTGATAATTAGACCGAAATACATTTGAATGACACACAAATGAATTCATATGTAATCCATCATTGGTCTTCATAGCTATCAAATGCTTGCTGATGATTTTAAAAGACATAAAACGTTTAGTCCAGACTCTAGTATTGTAAACATGCCTCCATGGTATTGAGATAAGACCTGCATCATAATACGATCATGATAACATATAAAGCCTCCCGTCAATAGCTTCTCTTCTACTGAGACAATACACTAGCACTGAGTAGTAGCAATTTGTGAGGCACAGAAACACACACACAAGGACACATACACACAGGGACAGGAATTTATGAGCGCCATAGACTTGAGTGTGCAAAACATTAGGGACACCTTCCTAATATTGAGTTGCACCAAATGTTGCCTTCAGAACTGCCTACATTTATCAGGGCATGGACTACAAGGTGTGGAAAGTGTTCCACAGGGATGCTGGCTCATGTTGACTCCAATGCTTCCCACAGTTGTGTGAAGTTGGCTGGATGTCCTTTGGGTGGTGGGCCATTGTTGATACCCACAGGAAACTATAGAGCGTGAGAAACCCAGCAGCGTTGCAGTTCTTGGCACACTCAAACTGGTGCACCTGGCATCTACTACCATACCCTGTTCATAGGCACTTAAATCTTTTGTCTTACCCCTTCACCCTCTGAATGCCACACATACAATCAATTTGTAAATTGTCTCGACAAAAATCCTTCTTTAACATGTCTCCTCCCCTTCATCTACACTGATTGAGGGATCAATTAAGGGATCATAGATTTCACCTGGATTCACCTGTCATGTTTTGTACACTCAGTGTATTAGTATCATAAAAATGATTACCTTCAGCAGAACGTATAGCTCAATATCTATAGCCTCAGTCCAGTGGAGAATAAAGTTACAGGTCTGAGGTCAGTTCTGTGTCCTGTTTAAGATTTTGGTATGGTAACCTGATCCTAGACCTGTGTTTAAGGTACACTGCTATCCAGAGCTTTTAGCCAACTGCAGGAGGATGAATTATATATTGTGTGTGTGTGTGTGTGTGTGTGTGTGTGTGTGTGTGTGTGTGTGTGTGTGTGTGTGTGTGTGTGTGTGTGTGTGTGTGTGTGTGTGTGTGTGTGTGTGTGTGTGTGTGTGTGTGTGTGTGTGTGTGTGTGTGTGTGTGAAAATCACTTTCATTAACTCTGTAAAAAGGATGACCTGCTTTTCTGCAAATGATGGTTAGAGATTGCTGTCAGGTGCAGTTGAACCTGCTGATTAGTGGGAGCAGACACACAGTTCTAATCAGGCTCAGATAAACATCTAATCACAGGGCAGAAATGATTTAGAAACACCCAATCACAGGAGGAAATGATTTAGAAACACCTAATCACAGGGAGGAAATGATTTAGAAACATCTAATCACAGGAGGAAATGATTTAGAAACATTCAATCACAGGAGGAAATGATTTAGAAACACCTAATCACAGGGAGGAAATGATTTAGAAACATCTAATCACAGGAGGAAATGATTTAGAAACATTCAATCACAGGAGGAAATGATTTAGAAACATCTAATCACAGGAGGAAATGATTTAGAAACATCTAATCACAGGAGGAAATGATTTAGAAACACCCAATCACAGGGAGGAAATGATTTAGAAACATTCAATCACAGGAGGAAATTATTTAGAAGCATCTAATCACAGGAGGAAATTATTTAGAAACATTCAATCACAGGAGGAAATTATGTAGAAACATCTAATCACAGGAGGAAATTATTTAGAAACATCTAATCACAGGAGGAAATGATTTAGAAACACCCAATCACAGGGAGGAAATGATTTAGAAACATTCAATCACAGGAGGAAATGATTTAGAAACATCTAATCACAGGGAGGAAATTATTTAGAAACACCCAATCACAGGGAGGAAATGATTTAGAAACATCTAATCACAGGAGGAAATGATTTAGAAACATTCAATCACAGGAGGAAGTGATTTAGAAACATCCTATCACAGGAGGAAATGATTTAGAAACATCCTATCACAGGAGGAAATGATTTAGAAACATTCAATCACAGGAGGAAATTATTTAGAAACATTCAATCACAGGAAGAAATGATTTAGAAACATTCAATCACACAAGAGTGGAGAATAATATACATTTCGGATCAGTGTGTCTGTGTGTGTGTCAGTGTGCGTGTGTTTTAATTGGGCTAGGGCTGGTCTGTGGACGTAGCAGTAAGTCATGCTGGTGGAGGGAGGAGAGAGGGAGACGGAAGAAGGAGTAGAGAGAGGAAGGAGAGAAAGAGGGAGATGGGGAATAGGGAGTGGAGAGGGAGGGAGGGAGGAGAGACGGGTAGGATGGGGGAAAGAGAGGGAACAGGGAGAGGAGAGAGTGAGGGAATAGAGAGAAAGAGGGGGTATACCCTGTCTAGAGCAGTAGAAGAGATGGAGGAAGGGAGAGGGAGGGAGGAGAGACGGGGAGGATGGGGGAAAGAGAGCGAACAGGGAGAGGAGAGAGTGAGGGAATAGAGAGAAAGAGGGGGTATACCCTGTCTAGAGCAGTAGAAGAGATGGAGGAAGGAGAGGCAGAAAAAGGGGTAGAAGAAGGCCGTTAGAGAGGGGGGTAGTGTGTGCGTGAGTCATCTCCCATGGGACCCCTGGGGAGGGGGATGTAATCTAAGTGAGCCCCTGGCTTCTCTCCCCCTCCGCTGGACTAGGCCCCACTCATTAAAGTCCTGGCTGGTAGCCAGCTCTGTTAACAGAGCCACAGCCTTTTACTGCCTGTCTGGAGAATATAAATCACAACCTGGGAATCATATATCTCCGGGACCAACCATTGGCAGGCTGAGAGGGAGGGAGGGAGAGATTGGTGAATTATAGACCTCTCCACCCATGCGTTTCGTTCTCTCCCTCTCTGGCCAGATGTGCTCGCTGCACTCAGAATACAGAATGTACCACAAACACATTGGTTCAGTATTTGGTGATTTAGGAGCTGACTGCCTCTTTGTCTGCTATAGGCTTACACATGTTCATCTGGCTGCTTCGAAAACTGGGAAGACACCTTAAACACTATACACATCATATATATATACATTTGATGTAAAAACAGAATAATAAGCAACTACTGATGTTGTTTTCCATTATCGGAACAAGAATTAACGCATCCACTGCCTCAGTACAACAATATATTTTGAGCTAAATCTGAACAATCAGATATCTGGAGAGAGTGTGGCTGTGTTATAACATGGTAATAAGTCTAATATAATAGTAACACATTACCTGTTAGAGTGGGGCTGTGTTATAACATGGTAATAAGCCTGTTACTATCAATAATACGTTGTTACCTGTTAGAGCTAACCGATCGCTGCAGCTGTACATAGTCCTTCTGTAAATAGCCCACCCAATCTACCTACCTCATCCCCATATTGTTTTATATACATAGGCCATAGTAGAGAAGTTATTTACAATTTAGCATTAACACTGGAGTGATAAATGAGCAGATGATGATGTGCAAGTAGAGATACTGGTGTATAACACAGCCCCACTCATAACGGGTAACGTGTTACTACGCTGTTAGAGTGGGGCTGTGTTATAACATGGTAATAAGTCTAATAGAATAGTAACACGTTACCTGTTAGAGTGGGGCTGTGTTATAACATGGTAATAAGTCTAATAGAATAGTAACACGATACCTGTTAGAGTGGGGCTGTGTTATAACATGGTAATAAGTCTAATAGAATAGTAACACGATACCTGTTAGAGTGGGGCTGTGTTATAACATGGTAATAAGTCTAATAGAATAGTAACACGATACCTGTTAGAGTGGGGCTGTGTTATAACATGGTAATAAGTCTAATAGAATAGTAACACGATACCTGTTAGAGTGGGGCTGTGTTATAACATGGTAATAAGTCTAATAGAATAGTAACACGATACCTGTTAGAGTGGGGCTGTGTTATAACATGGTAATAAGTCTAATAGAATAGTAACACGATACCTGTTAGAGTGGGGCTGTGTTATAACATGGTAATAAGTCTAATAGAATAGTAACACGTTACCTGTTAGATTGGGGCTGTGTTATAACATGGTAATAAGTCTAATAGAATAGTAACACGTTACCTGTTAGATTGGGGCTGTGTTATAACATGGTAATAAGTCTAATAGAATAGTAACACGTTACCTGTTAAGAGTGGGGCTGTGTTATAACATGGTAATAAGTCTAATAGAATAGTAACACGTTGTTACCTGTTAGAGTGGGGCTGTGTTATAACATGGTAATAAGTCTAATAGAATAGTAACACGTTGTTACCTGTTAGAGTGGGGCTGTGTTATAACATGGTAATAAGTCTAATAGAATAGTAACACGTTACCTGTTAGAGTGGGGCTGTGTTATAACATGGTAATAAGTCTAATAGAATAGTAACACGTTGTTACCTGTTAGAGTAGGGCTGTGTTATAACATGGTAATAAGTCTAATAGAATAGTAACACGTTACCTGTTAAGAGTGGGGCTGTGTTATAACATGGTAATAAGTCTAATAGAATAGTAACACGTTGTTACCTGTTAGAGTAGGGCTGTGTTATAACATGGTAATAAGTCTAATAGAATAGTAACACGTTGTTACCTGTTAGAGTGGGGCTGTGTTATAACATGGTAATAAGTCTAATAGAATAGTAACACGTTGTTACCTGTTAGAGTGGGGCTGTGTTATAACATGGTAATAAGTCTAATAGAATAGTAACACGTTGTTACCTGTTAGAGTAGGGCTGGAACTGTGGAAGGACTCTTCTCTTTCATGGATCTTCTCTTTCCTGGCATTGTGGAACGACATCACCCCTTCCTCTCCGAACACTGCTAAGCCCCTCCTTCTGCCATGCCCACTGCCCTCCTCCCTCTCCTCCCGCAATCTGAAAAGGTCAGAGGTCAAATCTGGCCGCAGTGATTGGCTGCTGTAGTTGCTCACGAAGCTGCACACTGGCTCTCCAGGTGTGCGTTGGCGGAACTGGACATGGTCCACAGAGAGTCTAAGAGAAGGGTTACTCAAACATCGCTCCCCTGGATCCCCCTCTAGAGCCTCTCCCACCCCCCCTCTGCTTCTCCTGACGCTTCTGGTTGGTCATCTCCCACCTGTCCGTCAGCAGGTTGAGCAGCCCATTGGTCTTGGCACCGCTGAAGAGCCCGCCCAGCTCCTGTCTGTCATGGGGTGAGAGGAGGTTGGTCTCTTCCTTATGTTTGTGTTTGTGCTTGTGTTTCCTCTTGTGAAGCCTCACCCCTCCAAGACCTCCACCACCCAGGGACCCCAGTCCTTCTCCCCGACCAGAGGAGCCCTGCAGTGGGCCGCTAGATGCCTGGAGCTTGGAGTGGCCCCCAGAGTGGAACTTCGGAGGGGGGACGGCAGGCCTCATGAAGGGGGAGGGTGGTGAAGGGCCGTGGGGATGGTGGGGAAGGTAGAGTGGGGGTGATGGGGTGTAGTAGCCCAGGCTCAGAGGCGGGGCATAAGGCATGGCATATGGTGCATAGTAGTTCCCCCCCGCCAGCGGATACCCAAAACCCTGGACAAAAGGCAGCTTGGATGTGATTGGCTCGCTGGTTTTGGCGGGCCGGGCGCTGTTAGAGTGGGCTCCTCTTGGCCTTGAGCTCGGCAGTCCTGCGAAGGTACGGGGCGGGATCACAGGGGTAGGGGTCATAGGTCAGGGGGTAGTAGTGATGGTGGAAGTTGAGGCGGAAGATGGAGGGGTAGGGTTGCTGGGGGTAGCAGGAGGCGTAGCGTCGGTGGGACACATGTAGCTGCTGCAGTTTTATCACCACCTGGCAGAGAAGAGGAGGAGAGGCCAAATCAGTACTGGATAATACAACAGTCCAGAGGAGAGGCCATATCAGTACTGGATAATACATACAGTCCAGAGGAGAGGCCATATCAATACTGGATAATACATACAGTCCAGAGGAGAGGAGGAAAGGCCATATCAGTACTGGATAATACAACAGTCCAGAGGAGAGGCCATATCAGTACTGGATAATACATACAGTCCAGAGGAGAGGCCATATCAGTACTGGATAATACATACAGTCCAGAGGAGAGGAGGAAAGGCCATATCAGTACTGGATAATACAACAGTCCAGAGGAGAGGCCATATCAGTACTGGATAATACATACAGTCCAGAGGAGAGGCCATATCAGTACTGGATAATACATACAGTCCAGAGGAGAGGCCATATCAGTACTGGATAATACATACAGTCCAGAGGAGAGGCCATATCAATACTGGATAAGTACATACAGTCCAGAGAAGAGGAGGAGAGGCCATATCAGTACTGGATAATACATACAGTCCAGAGGAGAGGCCATATCAATACTGGATAATACATACAGTCCAGAGGAGAGGAGGAAAGGCCATATCAGTACTGGATAATACAACAGTCCAGAGGAGAGGCCATATCAGTACTGGATAATACATACAGTCCAGAGGAGAGGCCATATCAGTACTGGATAATACATACAGTCCAGAGGAGAGGCCATATCAATACTGGATAATACATATAGTCCAGAGGAGAGGAGGAAAGGCCATATCAGTACTGGATAATACAACAGTCCAGAGGAGAGGCCATATCAGTACTGGATAATACATACAGTCCAGAGGAGAGGCCATATCAATACTGGATAATACATACAGTCCAGAGGAGAGGAGGAAAGGCCATATCAGTACTGGATAATACAACAGTCCAGAGGAGAGGCCATATCAGTACTGGATAATACATACAGTCCAGAGGAGAGGCCATATCAGTACTGGATAATACATACAGTCCAGAGGAGAGGCCATATCAATACTGGATAATACATACAGTCCAGAGAAGAGGAGGAGAGGCCATATCAGTACTGGATAATACAACAGTCCAGAGGAGAGGCCATATCAGTACTGGATAATACATACAGTCCAGAGGAGAGGCCATATCAGTACTGGATAATACATACAGTCCAGAGGAGAGGCCATATCAATACTGGATAATACATACAGTCCAGAGGAGAGGAGGAAAGGCCATATCAGTACTGGATAATACAACAGTCCAGAGGAGAGGCCATATCAGTACTGGATAATACATACAGTCCAGAGGAGAGGCCATATCAGTACTGGATAATACATACAGTCCAGAGGAGAGGCCATATCAGTACTGGATAATACATACAGTCCAGAGGAGAGGCCATATCAGTACTGGATAATACATACAGTCCAGAGGAGAGGCCATATCAGTACTGGATAATACATACAGTCCAGAGGAGAGGCCATATCAGTACTGGATAATACATACAGTCCAGAGGAGAGGCCATATCAATACTGGATAATACATATAGTCCAGAGGAGAGGAGGAGAGGCCATATCAGTACTGGATAATACATACAGTCCAGAGGAGAGGAGGAGAGGCCATATCAGTACTGGATAATACATACAGTCCAGAGGAGAGGAAGAGTGGCCATATCAGTACTGGATAATACATACAGTCCAGAGGAGTGGCCATATCAGTACTGGATAATACATACAGTCCAGAGGAGAGACCATATCAGTACTGAATAATACATACAGTCCAGAGGAGAGGAGGAGAGACCATATCAGTACTGGATAATACATACAGTCCAGAGGAGAGACCATATCAGTAATGGATAATACATACAGTCTAGAGGAGAGACCATTTCAGTACTGGATAATACATACAGTCCAGAGGAGAGACCATATCAGTACTGGATAATATATACAGTCCAGAGGAGAGGAGGAGAGGCCATATCAGTACTGGATAATACATACAGTCCAGAGGAGAGACCATATGAGTACTGGAAAATACATACAGTCGAGAGGAGAGGCCATATATGTACTGGGTAATACATACAGTCCAGGGGAGAGGAGAGACCATATCAGTACTGGATAATACATACAGTCCAGGGGAGAGGAGGAGAGGCCATATCAGTACTGGATAATACATACAGTCCAGAGGAGAGACCATATCAGTACTGGATAAAACATACAGTCCAGAGGAGAGAGCATATCAGTACTGGATAATACATACAGTCCAGAGGAGAGAGCATATCAGTACAGGATAATACATACAGTCCAGAGGAGAAGCCAAATCAGTACTGAATATTACATACAGTCCAGAGGAGAGGCCATATCAGTACTGGATAATACATACAGTCCAGAGGAGAGGAGGAGAGGACATATCAGTTCTGGATAATACATACAGTCCAGAGGAGAGACAATATCAGTACTGGATAATACATACAGTCCAGGGGAGAGACCATATCAGTACTGGATAATACATACAGTCCAGAGGAGAGGCCATATATGTTCTGGATAATACATACAGTCCAGAGGAGAGGCCATATCAGTACTGGATAATACACACAGTCCAGAGGAGAGGAGGAGAGACCATATCAATATTGGATAATACATACAGTCCAGAGGAGAGACCATATCAGTACTGGATAATACATACAGACCAGAGGAGAGGCCATATCAGTACTGGATAATACATACAGTCCAGAGGAGAGACCATATCAGTACTGGATAATACATACAGTCCAGAGGAGAGACCATATCAGTACTGGATAATACATACAGTCCAGAGGAGAGGAGGGCATATCAGTTCTGGATAATACATACAGTCCAGAGTAGAGGCCAAATCAGAACTGGATAATACATACAGTCCAGAGGAGAGACCATATCAGTACTGGATAATACATACAGTCCAGAGGAGAGACCATATCAGTACTGGCTATTACATACAGTCCAGAGGAGAGACCATATCAGTACTGGATAATACATACAGTCCAGAGGAGAGACCATATCAGTACTGGCTATTACATACAGTCCAGAGGAGAGACCATATCAGTACTGGATAATACATACAGTCCAGAGGAGAGACCATATCAGTACTGGCTATTACATACAGTCCAGAGGAGAGACCATATCAGTACTGGATAATACATACAGTCCAGAGGAGAGACCATATCAGTACTGGATAATACATACAGTCCAGATGAGAGACCATATCAGTACTGGCTATTACATACAGTCCAGAGGAGAGACCATATCAGTACTGGATAATACATACAGTCCAGAGGAGAGACCATATCAGTACTGGCTATTACATACAGTCCAGAGGAGAGACCATATCAGTACTGGCTATTACATACAGTCCAGAGGAGAGACCATATCGGTACTGGATAATACATACAGTCCAAAGGAGAGGCCAAATCAGTACTGGATAATACATACAGTCCAGAGGATAGGAGGAGTGACTATATCAATACTGAATAATGCATACAGTCCAGAGGAGAGACCATATCAGTACTGGATAATACATACAGTCCAGAGGAGAGACCATATCAGTACTGGCTATTACATACAGTCCAGAGGAGAGGAGGAGAGACCATATCAGTACTGGATAATACATACAGTCCAGGGGAGAGACCATATCAGTACTGGATAATACATACAGTCAAGAGGAGAGGAGGAGAGGCTATATCAGTACTGGATAATGCATACAGTTCAAAGGAGAGACCGTATGAGTACTGGAAAATACATACAGTCCAGAGGAGAGGAGGAGAGACTATATCAATACTGGAGAATACATACAGTCCAGAGTAGAGACCATATCAGTACTGGATAATACATACAGTCCAGAGGAGAGGAGGAGAGACCATATCAGTACTGGATAAAACATACAGTCCAGAGGAGAGGCCAAATCAGTACTGGATAATACATACAGTCCAGAGGAGAGGCCATATCAGGACTGGATAATACATACAGTCCAGAGGAGAGACCATATCAGTACTGGCTATTACACACAGTCCAGAGGAGAGGGGGAGAGACCATATCAGTACTGGATAATACATACAGTCCAGAAGAGAGGCCATATCAGTACTGGATAATACATACAGACCAGAGGAGAGACCATATCAGTACTGGATAAAACTTACAGTCCAGAGGAGAGGAGGAGAGACTATATCAATACTGAATAAAACATACAGTCCAGAGGAGAGGCCAAATCAGTACTGGATAAAACATACAGTCCAGAGGAGAGGAGGAGTGACTATATCAATACTGAATAATGCATACAGTCCAGGAGAGGAGGAGAGACTATATCAATAATGGATAATACATACAGTCCAGAGAAGAGACCATATCAGTACTGGATAATACATACAGTCCAGAGGAGAGGCCATATCAGTACTGGATAATACATACAGTCCAGAGGAGAGGCCATATCAGTACTGGATAATACATACAGTCCAGAGGAGAGGAGGAGAGGACATATCAGTTCTGGATAATACATACAGTCCAGAGGAGAGACCATATCAGTACTGGATAATACATACAGTCCAGAGGAGAGACCATATCAGTACTGGATAATACATACAGTCCAGAGGAGAGGCCATATCAGTACTGGATAATACATACAGTCCAGAGGAGAGACCATATCAGTACTGGATAATACATACAGTCCAGAGGAGAGGAGGAGAGGACATATCAGTACAGGATAATACATACAGTCCAGAGGAGAGGAGGAGAGACCATATCAATACTGGATAATACATACAGTCCAGAAGAGAGGCCATATCAGTACTGGATAATACATACAGACCAGAGGAGAGACCATATCAGTACTGGATAATACATACAGTCCAGAGGAGAGACCATATCAGTACTGGATAATACATACAGTCCAGAGGAGAGGCCATATCAGTACTGGATAATACATACAGTCCAGAGGAGAGGCCATATCAGTACTGGATAATACATACAGTCCAGAGGAGAGGCCATATCAGTACTGGATAATACATACAGTCCAGAAGAGAGGCCATATCAGGACTGGATAATACATACAGTCCAGAGGAGAGACCATATCAGTACTGGCTATTACATACAGTCCAGAGGAGAGGAGGAGAGACTATATCAATACTGAATAATGCATACAGTCCAGAGGAGAGGAGGAGAGACCATATCAATAATGGATAATACATACAGTCCAGAGGAGAGGCCATATCAGTACTGGATAATACATACAGTCCAGAGGAGAGGAGGAGAGACCATATCAGTACTGAATATTACATACAGTCCAGAGGAGAGACCATATCAGTACTGGATAATACATACAGTCCAGAGGAGAGGAGAGGAGGACATATCAGTTCTGGATAATACATACAGTCCAGAGTAGAGGCCAAATCAGAACTGGATAATACATACAGTCCAGAGGAGAGACCATATCAGTACTGGATAATACATAGAGTCCAGAGGAGAGACCATATCAGTACTGGATAATACATACAGTCCAGAGGAGAGGAGGAGAGGACATATCAGTTCTGGATAATACATACAGTCCAGAGTAGAGGCCAAATCAGAACTGGATAATACATACAGTCCAGAGGAGAGACCATATCAGTACTGGATAATACATACAGTCCAGAGGAGAGTAGGAGAGGACATATCAGTTCTGGATAATACATACAGTCCAGAGTAGAGGCCAAATCAGAACTGGATAATACATACAGTCCAGAGGAGAGACCATATCAGTACTGGATAATACATACAGTCCAGAGGAGAGGAGGAGAGGACATATCAGTTCTGGATAATACATACAGTCCAGAGTAGAGGCCAAATCAGAACTGGATAATACATACAGTCCAGAGGAGAGACCATATCAGTACTGGATAATACATACAGTCCAGAGGAGAGGAGGAGAGGACATATCAGTTCTGGATAATACATACAGTCCAGAGGAGAGACCATATCAGTACTGGATAATACATACAGTCCAGAGGAGAGACCATATCAGTACTGGCTATTACATACAGTCCAGAGGAGAGAGCATATCAGTACTGGATAATACATACAGTCCAGAGGAGAGGAGGAGATATCAGTTCTGGATAATACATACAGTCCAGAGGAGAGACCATATCAGTACTGGCTATTACATACAGTCCAGAGGAGAGGAGGAGAGACTATATCAATACTGAATAATGCATACAGTCCAGAGGAGAGGAGGAGAGACCATATCAATAATGGATAATACATACAGTCCAGAGGATAGGAGGAGTGACTATATCAATACTGAATAATGCATACAGTCCAGAGGAGAGACCATATCAGTACTGGATAATACATACAGTCCAGAGGAGAGACCATATCAGTACTGGCTATTACATACAGTCCAGAGGAGAGGAGGAGAGACCATATCAGTACTGGATAATACATACAGTCCAGGGGAGAGACCATATCAGTACTGGATAATACATACAGTCAAGAGGAGAGGAGGAGAGGCTATATCAGTACTGGATAATGCATACAGTTCAAAGGAGAGACCGTATGAGTACTGGAAAATACATACAGTCCAGAGGAGAGGAGGAGAGACTATATCAATACTGGAGAATACATACAGTCCAGAGTAGAGACCATATCAGTACTGGATAATACATACAGTCCAGAGGAGAGGAGGAGAGACCATATCAGTACTGGATAATACATACAGTCCAGAGGAGAGACCATATCAGTACTGGCTATTACATACAGTCCAGAGGAGAGGAGGAGAGACCATATCAGTACTGGATAATACATACAGTCCAGAAGAGAGGCCAAACCAGTACTGGATAATACACACAGTCCAGAGGAGAGGCCATATCAGGACTGGATAATACATACAGTCCAGAGGAGAGACCATATCAGTACTGGCTATTACACACAGTCCAGAGGAGAGGGGGAGAGACCATATCAGTACTGGATAATACATACAGTCCAGAAGAGAGGCCATATCAGTACTGGATAATACATACAGACCAGAGGAGAGACCATATCAGTACTGGATAAAACTTACAGTCCAGAGGAGAGGAGGAGAGACTATATCAATACTGAATAAAACATACAGTCCAGAGGAGAGGCCAAATCAGTACTGGATAAAACATACAGTCCAGAGGAGAGGAGGAGTGACTATATCAATACTGAATAATGCATACAGTCCAGAGGAGAGACCATATCAGTACTGGATAATACATACAGTCCAGAGGAGAGACCATATCAGTACTGGCTATTACATACAGTCCAGAGGAGAGGAGGAGAGACCATATCAGTGTACTGGATAATACATACAGTCCAGGGGAGAGACCATATCAGTACTGGATAATACATACAGTCAAGAGGAGAGGAGGAGAGGCTATATCAGTACTGGATAATGCATACAGTTCAAAGGAGAGACCGTATGAGTACTGGAAAATACATACAGTCCAGAGGAGAGGAGGAGAGACTATATCAATACTGGAGAATACATACAGTCCAGAGTAGAGACCATATCAGTACTGGATAATACATACAGTCCAGAGGAGAGGAGGAGAGACCATATCAGTACTGGATAATACATACAGTCCAGAGGAGAGACCATATCAGTACTGGCTATTACATACAGTCCAGAGGAGAGGAGGAGAGACCATATCAGTACTGGATAATACATACAGTCCAGAAGAGAGGCCATATCAGTACTGGATAAAACATACAGTCCAGAGGAGAGGCCAAATCAGTACTGGATAATACATACAGTCCAGAGGAGAGGCCATATCAGGACTGGATAATACATACAGTCCAGAGGAGAGACCATATCAGTACTGGCTATTACACACAGTCCAGAGGAGAGGGGGAGAGACCATATCAGTACTGGATAATACATACAGTCCAGAAGAGAGGCCATATCAGTACTGGATAATACATACAGACCAGAGGAGAGACCATATCAGTACTGGATAAAAACTTACAGTCCAGAGGAGAGGAGGAGAGACTATATCAATACTGAATAAAACATACAGTCCAGAGGAGAGGCCAAATCAGTACTGGATAAAACATACAGTCCAGAGGAGAGGAGGAGTGACTATATCAATACTGAATAATGCATACAGTCCAGAGGAGAGGAGGAGAGACTATATCAATAATGGATAATACATACAGTCCAGAGAAGAGACCATATCAGTACTGGATAATACATACAGTCCAGAGGAGAGGCCATATCAGTACTGGATAATACATACAGTCCAGAGGAGAGGAGGAGAGGACATATCAGTTCTGGATAATACATACAGTCCAGAGGAGAGACCATATCAGTACTGGATAATACATACAGTCCAGAGGAGAGACCATATCAGTACTGGATAATACATACAGTCCAGAGGAGAGGCCATATCAGTACTGGATAATACATACAGTCCAGAGGAGAGACCATATCAGTACTGGATAATACATACAGTCCAGAGGAGAGGAGGAGAGGACATATCAGTACAGGATAATACATACAGTCCAGAGGAGAGGAGGAGAGACCATATCAGTACTGGATAATACATACAGTCCAGAGGAGAGGCCATATCAGTACTGGATAATACATACAGTCCAGAGGAGAGGCCATATCAGTACTGGATAATACATACAGTCCAGAAGAGAGGCCATATCAGGACTGGATAATACATACAGTCCAGAGGAGAGACCATATCAGTACTGGCTATTACATACAGTCCAGAGGAGAGGAGGAGAGACTATATCAATACTGAATAATGCATACAGTCCAGAGGAGAGGAGGAGAGACCATATCAATAATGGATAATACATACAGTCCAGAGGAGAGGCCATATCAGTACTGGATAATACATACAGTCCAGAGGAGAGGAGGAGAGACCATATCAGTACTGAATATTACATACAGTCCAGAGGAGAGACCATATCAGTACTGGATAATACATACAGTCCAGAGGAGAGGAGAGGAGGACATATCAGTTCTGGATAATACATACAGTCCAGAGTAGAGGCCAAATCAGAACTGGATAATACATACAGTCCAGAGGAGAGACCATATCAGTACTGGATAATACATACAGTCCAGAAGAGAGGCCATATCAGTACTGGATAATACATACAGACCAGAGGAGAGACCATATCAGTACTGGATAAAACTTACAGTCCAGAGGAGAGGAGGAGAGACTATATCAATACTGAATAAAACATACAGTCCAGAGGAGAGGCCAAATCAGTACTGGATAAAACATACAGTCCAGAGGAGAGGAGGAGTGACTATATCAATACTGAATAATGCATACAGTCCAGAGGAGAGGAGGAGAGACTATATCAATAATGGATAATACATACAGTCCAGAGAAGAGACCATATCAGTACTGGATAATACATACAGTCCAGAGGAGAGGCCATATCAGTACTGGATAATACATACAGTCCAGAGGAGAGGCCATATCAGTACTGGATAATACATACAGTCCAGAGGAGAGGAGGAGAGGACATATCAGTTCTGGATAATACATACAGTCCAGAGGAGAGACCATATCAGTACTGGATAATACATACAGTCCAGAGGAGAGACCATATCAGTACTGGATAATACATACAGTCCAGAGGAGAGGCCATATCAGTACTGGATAATACATACAGTCCAGAGGAGAGACCATATCAGTACTGGATAATACATACAGTCCAGAGGAGAGGAGGAGAGGACATATCAGTACAGGATAATACATACAGTCCAGAGGAGAGGAGGAGAGACCATATCAATACTGGATAATACATACAGTCCAGAAGAGAGGCCATATCAGTACTGGATAATACATACAGACCAGAGGAGAGACCATATCAGTACTGGATAATACATACAGTCCAGAGGAGAGACCATATCAGTACTGGCTATTACACACAGTCCAGAGGAGAGGGGGAGAGACCATATCAGTACTGGATAATACATACAGTCCAGAAGAGAGGCCATATCAGTACTGGATAATACATACAGACCAGAGGAGAGACCATATCAGTACTGGATAAAACTTACAGTCCAGAGGAGAGGAGGAGAGACTATATCAATACTGAATAAAACATACAGTCCAGAGGAGAGGCCAAATCAGTACTGGATAAAACATACAGTCCAGAGGAGAGGAGGAGTGACTATATCAATACTGAATAATGCATACAGTCCAGAGGAGAGGAGGAGAGACTATATCAATAATGGATAATACATACAGTCCAGAGAAGAGACCATATCAGTACTGGATAATACATACAGTCCAGAGGAGAGGCCATATCAGTACTGGATAATACATACAGTCCAGAGGAGAGGAGGAGAGGACATATCAGTTCTGGATAATACATACAGTCCAGAGGAGAGACCATATCAGTACTGGATAATACATACAGTCCAGAGGAGAGACCATATCAGTACTGGATAATACATACAGTCCAGAGGAGAGGCCATATCAGTACTGGATAATACATACAGTCCAGAGGAGAGACCATATCAGTACTGGATAATACATACAGTCCAGAGGAGAGGAGGAGAGGACATATCAGTACTGGATAATACATACAGTCCAGAGGAGAGGAGGAGAGACCATATCAGTACTGGATAATACATACAGTCCAGAGGAGAGGCCATATCAGTACTGGATAATACATACAGTCCAGAGGAGAGGCCATATCAGTACTGGATAATACATACAGTCCAGAAGAGAGGCCATATCAGGACTGGATAATACATACAGTCCAGAGGAGAGACCATATCAGTACTGGCTATTACATACAGTCCAGAGGAGAGGAGGAGAGACTATATCAATACTGGAATAATGCATACAGTCCAGAGGAGAGGAGGAGAGACCATATCAATAATGGATAATACATACAGTCCAGAGGGAGAGGCCATATCAGTACTGGATAATACATACAGTCCAGAGGAGAGGAGGAGAGACCATATCAGTACTGAATATTACATACAGTCCAGAGGAGAGACCATATCAGTACTGGATAATACATACAGTCCAGAGGAGAGGAGAGGAGGACATATCAGTTCTGGATAATACATACAGTCCAGAGTAGAGGCCAAATCAGAACTGGATAATACATACAGTCCAGAGGAGAGACCATATCAGTACTGGATAATACATACAGTCCAGAAGAGAGGCCATATCAGTACTGGATAATACATACAGACCAGAGGAGAGACCATATCAGTACTGGATAAAACTTACAGTCCAGAGGAGAGGAGGAGAGACTATATCAATACTGAATAAAACATACAGTCCAGAGGAGAGGCCAAATCAGTACTGGATAAAACATACAGTCCAGAGGAGAGGAGGAGACTATATCAATACTGAATAATGCATACAGTCCAGAGGAGAGGAGGAGAGACTATATCAATAATGGATAATACATACAGTCCAGAGAAGAGACCATATCAGTACTGGATAATACATACAGTCCAGAGGAGAGGCCATATCAGTACTGGATAATACATACAGTCCAGAGGAGAGGCCATATCAGTACTGGATAATACATACAGTCCAGAGGAGAGGAGGAGAGGACATATCAGTTCTGGATAATACATACAGTCCAGAGGAGAGACCATATCAGTACTGGATAATACATACAGTCCAGAGGAGAGACCATATCAGTACTGGATAATACATACAGTCCAGAGGAGAGGCCATATCAGTACTGGATAATACATACAGTCCAGAGGAGAGACCATATCAGTACTGGATAATACATACAGTCCAGAGGAGAGGAGGAGAGGACATATCAGTACAGGATAATACATACAGTCCAGAGGAGAGGAGGAGAGACCATATCAATACTGGATAATACATACAGTCCAGAAGAGAGGCCATATCAGTACTGGATAATACATACAGACCAGAGGAGAGACCATATCAGTACTGGATAATACATACAGTCCAGAGGAGAGACCATATCAGTACTGGATAATACATACAGTCCAGAGGAGAGGCCATATCAGTACTGGATAATACATACAGTCCAGAGGAGAGGCCATATCAGTACTGGATAATACATACAGTCCAGAGGAGAGGCCATATCAGTACTGGATAATACATACAGTCCAGAAGAGAGGCCATATCAGGACTGGATAATACATACAGTCCAGAGGAGAGACCATATCAGTACTGGCTATTACATACAGTCCAGAGGAGAGGAGGAGAGACTATATCAATACTGAATAATGCATACAGTCCAGAGGAGAGGAGGAGAGACCATATCAATAATGGATAATACATACAGTCCAGAGGAGAGGCCATATCAGTACTGGATAATACATACAGTCCAGAGGAGAGGAGGAGAGACCATATCAGTACTGAATATTACATACAGTCCAGAGGAGAGACCATATCAGTACTGGATAATACATACAGTCCAGAGGAGAGAGAGGAGGACATATCAGTTCTGGATAATACATACAGTCCAGAGTAGAGGCCAAATCAGAACTGGATAATACATACAGTCCAGAGGAGAGACCATATCAGTACTGGATAATACATAGAGTCCAGAGGAGAGACCATATCAGTACTGGATAATACATACAGTCCAGAGGAGAGGAGGAGAGGACATATCAGTTCTGGATAATACATACAGTCCAGAGTAGAGGCCAAATCAGAACTGGATAATACATACAGTCCAGAGGAGAGACCATATCAGTACTGGATAATACATACAGTCCAGAGGAGAGTAGGAGAGGACATATCAGTTCTGGATAATACATACAGTCCAGAGTAGAGGCCAAATCAGAACTGGATAATACATACAGTCCAGAGGAGAGACCATATCAGTACTGGATAATACATACAGTCCAGAGGAGAGGAGGAGAGGACATATCAGTTCTGGATAATACATACAGTCCAGAGTAGAGGCCAAATCAGAACTGGATAATACATACAGTCCAGAGGAGAGACCATATCAGTACTGGATAATACATACAGTCCAGAGGAGAGGAGGAGAGGACATATCAGTTCTGGATAATACATACAGTCCAGAGGAGAGACCATATCAGTACTGGATAATACATACAGTCCAGAGGAGAGACCATATCAGTACTGGCTATTACATACAGTCCAGAGGAGAGAGCATATCAGTACTGGATAATACATACAGTCCAGAGGAGAGGAGGAGATATCAGTTCTGGATAATACATACAGTCCAGAGGAGAGACCATATCAGTACTGGCTATTACATACAGTCCAGAGGAGAGGAGGAGAGACTATATCAATACTGAATAATGCATACAGTCCAGAGGAGAGGAGGAGAGACCATATCAATAATGGATAATACATACAGTCCAGAGGATAGGAGGAGTGACTATATCAATACTGAATAATGCATACAGTCCAGAGGAGAGACCATATCAGTACTGGATAATACATACAGTCCAGAGGAGAGACCATATCAGTACTGGCTATTACATACAGTCCAGAGGAGAGGAGGAGAGACCATATCAGTACTGGATAATACATACAGTCCAGGGAGAGACCATATCAGTACTGGATAATACATACAGTCAAGAGGAGAGGAGGAGAGGCTATATCAGTACTGGATAATGCATACAGTTCAAAGGAGAGACCGTATGAGTACTGGAAAATACATACAGTCCAGAGGAGAGGAGGAGAGACTATATCAATACTGGAGAATACATACAGTCCAGAGTAGAGACCATATCAGTACTGGATAATACATACAGTCCAGAGGAGAGGAGGAGAGACCATATCAGTACTGGATAATACATACAGTCCAGAGGAGAGACCATATCAGTACTGGCTATTACATACAGTCCAGAGGAGAGGAGGAGAGACCATATCAGTACTGGATAATACATACAGTCCAGAAGAGAGGCCAAACCAGTACTGGATAATACACACAGTCCAGAGGAGAGGCCATATCAGGACTGGATAATACATACAGTCCAGAGGAGAGACCATATCAGTACTGGCTATTACACACAGTCCAGAGGAGAGGGGGAGAGACCACATCAGTACTGGATAATACATACAGTCCAGAAGAGAGGCCATATCAGTACTGGATAATACATACAGACCAGAGGAGAGACCATATCAGTACTGGATAAAACTTACAGTCCAGAGGAGAGGAGGAGAGACTATATCAATACTGAATAAAACATACAGTCCAGAGGAGAGGCCAAATCAGTACTGGATAAAACATACAGTCCAGAGGAGAGGAGGAGTGACTATATCAATACTGAATAATGCATACAGTCCAGAGGAGAGACCATATCAGTACTGGATAATACATACAGTCCAGAGGAGAGACCATATCAGTACTGGCTATTACATACAGTCCAGAGGAGAGGAGGAGAGACCATATCAGTACTGGATAATACATACAGTCCAGGGGAGAGACCATATCAGTACTGGATAATACATACAGTCAAGAGGAGAGGAGGAGAGGCTATATCAGTACTGGATAATCATACAGTTCAAAGGAGAGATATGAGTACTGGAAAATACATACAGTCCAGAGGAGAGGAGGAGAGACTATATCAATACTGGAGAATACATACAGTCCAGAGTAGAGACCATATCAGTACTGGATAATACATACAGTCCAGAGGAGAGACCATATCAGTACTGGATAATACATACAGTCCAGAGGAGAGACCATATCAGTACTGGCTATTACATACAGTCCAGAGGAGAGGAGGAGAGACCATATCAGTACTGGATAATACATACAGTCCAGAAGAGAGGCCATATCAGTACTGGATAAAACATACAGTCCAGAGGAGAGGCCAAATCAGTACTGGATAATACATACAGTCCAGAGGAGAGGCCATATCAGGACTGGATAATACATACAGTCCAGAGGAGAGACCATATCAGTACTGGCTATTACACACAGTCCAGAGGAGAGGGGGAGAGACCATATCAGTACTGGATAATACATACAGTCCAGAAGAGAGGCCATATCAGTACTGGATAATACATACAGACCAGAGGAGAGACCATATCAGTACTGGATAAAACTTACAGTCCAGAGGAGAGGAGGAGAGACTATATCAATACTGAATAAAACATACAGTCCAGAGGAGAGGCCAAATCAGTACTGGATAAAACATACAGTCCAGAGGAGAGGAGGAGTGACTATATCAATACTGAATAATGCATACAGTCCAGAGGAGAGGAGGAGACTATATCAATAATGGATAATACATACAGTCCAGAGAAGAGACCATATCAGTACTGGATAATACATACAGTCCAGAGGAGAGGCCATATCAGTACTGGATAATACATACAGTCCAGAGGAGAGGAGGAGAGGACATATCAGTTCTGGATAATACATACAGTCCAGAGGAGAGACCATATCAGTACTGGATAATACATACAGTCCAGAGGAGAGACCATATCAGTACTGGATAATACATACAGTCCAGAGGAGAGGCCATATCAGTACTGGATAATACATACAGTCCAGAGGAGAGACCATATCAGTACTGGATAATACATACAGTCCAGAGGAGAGGAGGAGAGGACATATCAGTACTGGATAATACATACAGTCCAGAGGAGAGGAGGAGAGACCATATCAGTACTGGATAATACATACAGTCCAGAGGAGAGGCCATATCAGTACTGGATAATACATACAGTCCAGAGGAGAGGCCATATCAGTACTGGATAATACATACAGTCATATCAGGACTGGATAATACATACAGTCCAGAGGAGAGACCATATCAGTACTGGCTATTACATACAGTCCAGAGGAGAGGAGGAGAGACTATATCAATACTGAATAATGCATACAGTCCAGAGGAGAGGAGGAGAGACCATATCAATAATGGATAATACATACAGTCCAGAGGAGAGGCCATATCAGTACTGGATAATACATACAGTCCAGAGGAGAGGAGGAGAGACCATATCAGTACTGAATATTACATACAGTCCAGAGGAGAGACCATATCAGTACTGGATAATACATACAGTCCAGAGGAGAGGAGAGGAGGACATATCAGTTCTGGATAATACATACAGTCCAGAGTAGAGGCCAAATCAGAACTGGATAATACATACAGTCCAGAGGAGAGACCATATCAGTACTGGATAATACATAGAGTCCAGAGGAGAGACCATATCAGTACTGGATAATACATACAGTCCAGAGGAGAGGAGGAGAGGACATATCAGTTCTGGATAATACATACAGTCCAGAGTAGAGGCCAAATCAGAACTGGATAATACATACAGTCCAGAGGAGAGACCATATCAGTACTGGATAATACATACAGTCCAGAGGAGAGTAGGAGAGGACATATCAGTTCTGGATAATACATACAGTCCAGAGTAGAGGCCAAATCAGAACTGGATAATACATACAGTCCAGAGGAGAGACCATATCAGTACTGGATAATACATACAGTCCAGAGGAGAGGAGGAGAGGACATATCAGTTCTGGATAATACATACAGTCCAGAGTAGAGGCCAAATCAGAACTGGATAATACATACAGTCCAGAGGAGAGACCATATCAGTACTGGATAATACATACAGTCCAGAGGAGAGGAGGAGAGGACATATCAGTTCTGGATAATACATACAGTCCAGAGGAGAGACCATATCAGTACTGGATAATACATACAGTCCAGAGGAGAGACCATATCAGTACTGGCTATTACATACAGTCCAGAGGAGAGACCATATCAGTACTGGATAATACATACAGTCCAGAGGAGAGGAGGAGAGGACATATCAGTTCTGGATAATACATACAGTCCAGAGGAGAGACCATATCAGTACTGGCTATTACATACAGTCCAGAGGAGAGAGAAGAGACCATATCAATACTGAATAATGCATACAGTCCAGAGGAGAGGAGGAGAGACCATATCAATACTGGATAATACATACAGTCCAGAGGAGAGGCCATATCAGTACTGGATAATACATACAGTCCAGAGGAGAGGAGGAGAGACCATATCAGTACTGAATATTACATACAGTCCAGAGGAGAGACCATATCAGTACTGGATAATACATACAGTCCAGAGGAGGAGAGGAGGACATATCAGTTCTGGATAATACATACAGTCCAGAGTAGAGGCCAAATCAGAACTGGATAATACACAGTCCAGAGGAGAGACCATATCAGTACTGGATAATACATAGAGTCCAGAGGAGAGACCATATCAGTACTGGATAATACATACAGTCCAGAGGAGAGGAGGAGAGGACATATCAGTTCTGGATAATACATACAGTCCAGAGTAGAGGCCAAATCAGAACTGGATAATACATACAGTCCAGAGGAGAGACCATATCAGTACTGGATAATACATACAGTCCAGAGGAGAGAGGAGAGGACATATCAGTTCTGGATAATACATACAGTCCAGAGTAGAGGCCAAATCAGAACTGGATAATACATACAGTCCAGAGGAGAGACCATATCAGTACTGGATAATACATACAGTCCAGAGGAGAGGAGGAGAGGACATATCAGTTCTGGATTATACATACAGTCCAGAGTAGAGGCCAAATCAGAACTGGATAATACATACAGTCCAGAGGAGAGACCATATCAGTACTGGATAATACATACAGTCCAGAGGAGAGGAGGAGAGGACATATCAGTTCTGGATAATACATACAGTCCAGAGGAGAGACCATATCAGTACTGGATAATACATACAGTCCAGAGGAGAGACCATATCAGTACTGGCTATTACATACAGTCCAGAGGAGAGACCATATCAGTACTGGATAATACATACAGTCCAGAGGAGAGGAGGAGAGGACATATCAGTTCTGGATAATACATACAGTCCAGAGGAGAGACCATATCAGTACTGGCTATTACATACAGTCCAGAGGAGAGACCATATCAGTACTGGCTATTACATACAGTCCAGAGGAGAGACCATATCAGTACTGGATAATACATACAGTCCAGAGGAGAGGAGGAGAGGACATATCAGTTCTGGATAATACATACAGTCCAGAGTAGAGGCCAAATCAGAACTGGATAATACATACAGTCCAGAGGAGAGGAGGAGAGGACATATCAGTTCTGGATAATACATACAGTCCAGAGTAGAGGCCAAATCAGAACTGGATAATACATACAGTCCAGAGGAGAGACCATATCAGTACTGGATAATACATACAGTCCAGAGGAGAGGAGATATCAGTTCTGGATAATACATACAGTCCAGAGGAGAGACCATCTCAGTACTGGATAATACATACAGTCCAGAGGAGAGACCATATCAGTACTGGCTATTACATACAGTCCAGAGGAGAGACCATATCAGTACTGGATAATACATACAGTCCAGAGGAGAGGAGGAGAGGACATATCAGTTCTGGATAATACATACAGTCCAGAGTAGAGGCCAAATCAGAACTGGATAATACATACAGTCCAGAGGAGAGACCATATCAGTACTGGATAATACATACAGTCCAGAGGAGAGGAGGAGAGGACATATCAGTTCTGGATAATACATACAGTCCAGAGTAGAGGCCAAATCAGAACTGGATAATACATACAGTCCAGAGGAGAGGAGGAGAGGACATATCAGTTCTGGATAATACATACAGTCCAGAGGAGAGACCATATCAGTACTGGCTATTACATACAGTCCAGAGGAGAGGAGGAGAGACTATATCAATACTGAATAATGCATACAGTCCAGAGGAGAGGAGGAGAGACCATATCAATAATGGATAATACATACAGTCCAGAGGAGAGGCCATATCAGTACTGGATAATACATACAGTCCAGAGGAGAGGAGGAGAGACCATATCAGTACTGAATATTACATACAGTCCAGAGGAGAGACCATATCAGTACTGGATAATACATACAGTCCAGAGGAGAGGAGAGGAGGACATATCAGTTCTGGATAATACATACAGTCCAGAGTAGAGGCCAAATCAGAACTGGATAATACA
This sequence comes from Oncorhynchus gorbuscha, assembly GCF_021184085.1. Taxonomy (NCBI): domain Eukaryota; kingdom Metazoa; phylum Chordata; class Actinopteri; order Salmoniformes; family Salmonidae; genus Oncorhynchus; species Oncorhynchus gorbuscha. Next base: position 69,293,368 of record NC_060177.1, read on the forward strand.
TACAGTCCAGAGGAGAGACCATATCAGTACTGGATAATACATAGAGTCCAGAGGAGAGACCATATCAGTACTGGATAATACATACAGTCCAGAGGAGAGGAGGAGAGGACATATCAGTTCTGGATAATACATACAGTCCAGAGTAGAGGCCAAATCAGAACTGGATAATACATACAGTCCAGAGGAGAGACCATATCAGTACTGGATAATACATACAGTCCAGAGGAGAGTAGGAGAGGACATATCAGTTCTGGATAATACATACAGTCCAGAGTAGAGGCCAAATCAGAACTGGATAATACATACAGTCCAGAGGAGAGACCATATCAGTACTGGATAATACATACAGTCCAGAGGAGAGGAGGAGAGGACATATCAGTTCTGGATTATACATACAGTCCAGAGTAGAGGCCAAATCAGAACTGGATAATACATACAGTCCAGAGGAGAGACCATATCAGTACTGGATAATACATACAGTCCAGAGGAGAGGAGGAGAGGACATATCAGTTCTGGATAATACATACAGTCCAGAGGAGAGACCATATCAGTACTGGATAATACATACAGTCCAGAGGAGAGACCATATCAGTACTGGCTATTACATACAGTCCAGAGGAGAGACCATATCAGTACTGGATAATACATACAGTCCAGAGGAGAGGAGGAGAGGACATATCAGTTCTGGATAATACATACAGTCCAGAGGAGAGACCATATCAGTACTGGCTATTACATACAGTCCAGAGGAGAGACCATATCAGTACTGGCTATTACATACAGTCCAGAGGAGAGACCATATCAGTACTGGATAATACATACAGTCCAGAGGAGAGGAGGAGAGGACATATCAGTTCTGGATAATACATACAGTCCAGAGTAGAGGCCAAATCAGAACTGGATAATACATACAGTCCAGAGGAGAGGAGGAGAGGACATATCAGTTCTGGATAATACATACAGTCCAGAGTAGAGGCCAAATCAGAACTGGATAATACATACAGTCCAGAGGAGAGACCATATCAGTACTGGATAATACATACAGTCCAGAGGAGAGGAGATATCAGTTCTGGATAATACATACAGTCCAGAGGAGAGACCATCTCAGTACTGGATAATACATACAGTCCAGAGGAGAGACCATATCAGTACTGGCTATTACATACAGTCCAGAGGAGAGACCATATCAGTACTGGATAATACATACAGTCCAGAGGAGAGGAGGAGAGGACATATCAGTTCTGGATAATACATACAGTCCAGAGGAGAGGACATATCAGTTCTGGATAATACATACAGTCCAGAGGAGAGACCATATCAGTACTGGCTATTACATACAGTCCAGAGGAGAGACCATATCAATACTGGCTATTACATACAGTCCAGAGGAGAGACCATATCAGTACTGGATAATACATACAGTCCAGAGGAGAGGAGGAGAGGACATATCAGTTCTGGATAATACATACAGTCCAGAGTAGAGGCCAAATCAGAACTGGATAATACATACAGTCCAGAGGAGAGACCATATCAGTACTGGATAATACATACAGTCCAGAGGAGAGGAGGAGAGGACATATCAGTTCTGGATAATACATACAGTCCACAGTAGAGGCCAAATCAGAACTGGATAATACATACAGTCCAGAGGAGAGACCATATCAGTACTGGATAATACATACAGTCCAGAGGAGAGGCCATATATGTTCTGGATAATACATACAGTCCAGAGGAGAGACCATATCAGTACTGGATAATACATACAGTCCAGAGGAGAGGCCATATCAGTACAGGATAATACATACAGTCCAGAGGAGAGGCCATATCAGTACAGGATAATACATACAGTCCAGAAGAGAGGCCATATCAGTACAGGATAATACATACAGTCCAGAGGAGAGACCATATCAGTACTGGATAATACATACAGACCAGAGCAGAGACCATATCAGTACTGGATAAAACATACAGTCCAGAGGAGAGGAGGAGTGACTATATCAATACTGGAGAATACATACAGTCCAGAGGAGAGACCATATCAGTACTGGATAATACATACAGTCCAGAGGAGAGGAGGAGAGACCATATCAATACTGGTGAATACATACAGTCCAGAGTAGAGACCATATCAGTACTGGATAATACATACAGTCCACGGGAGAGACCATATCAGTACTGGATAATACATACAGTCCAGAGGAGAGGCCATATCAGTACTGGATAATACATACAATCCACGGGAGAGACCATATCAGTTCTGGATAATACATACAGTCCAGAGGAGAGGCCATATATGTTCTGGATAATACATACAGTCCAGGGGAGAGGAGGAGAGGCCATATCAGTACAGGATAATACATACAGTCCAGAGGAGAGGCCATACCAGTACAGGATAATACATACAGTCCAGAGGAGAGGAGGAGAGGCCATATCAGTACAGGATAATACATACAGTCCAGAGGAGAGGCCATATCAGTACAGGATAATACATACAGTCCAGAGGAGAAGCCAAATCAGTACTGGATAATACATACAGTCCAGAGGAGAGACCATATCAGTACTGGATAATACATACAGTCCAGAGGAGAGGCCATATCAGTACAGGATAATACATACAGTCCAGAGGAGAGGAGGAGAGGCCATATCAGTACAGGATAATACATACAGTCCGGAGGAGAGGCCAAACCAGTACAGGATAATACATACAGTCCAGAGTAGAGACAATATCAGTACTGGATAAAACATAAAGTCCAGGGGAGGGGAGGAGAGACCATATCAATACTGGTGAATACATACAGTCCAGAGGAGAGGCCAAAAAGGTTCTGGATAATACATACAGTCCAGAGGAGAGACCATATCAGTACTGAATATTACATACAGTCCAGAGGAGAGACCATATCAGTACTGAATATTACATACAGTCCAGAGGAGAGACCATATCAGTACTGAATATTACATACAGTCCAGAGGAGAGACCATATCAATACTGAATATTACATACAGTCCAGAGGAGAGACCATATCAGTACTGAATATTACATACAGTCCAGATGAGAGACCATATCAGAACTGAATATTACATACAGTCCAGAGGAGAGACCATATCAGTACTGAATATTACATACAGTCCAGAGGAGAGACCATATCAGTACTGAATATTACATACAGTCCAGAGGAGAGACCATATCAGTACTGAATATTACATACAGTCCAGAGGAGAGACCATATCAGTACTGAATATTACATACAGTCCAGAGGAGAGGAGGAGAGGACATATCAGTTCTGGATAATACATACAGTCCAGAGTAGAGGCCAAATCAGAACTGGATAATACATACAGTCCAGAGGAGAGACCATATCAGTACTGGATAATACATACAGTCCAGAGGAGAGGAGGAGAGGACATATCAGTTCTGGATAATACATACAGTCCAGAGGAGAGACCATATCAGTACTGGATAATACATACAGTCCAGAGGAGAGACCATATCAGTACTGGCTATTACATACAGTCCAGAGGAGAGACCATATCAGTACCGGATAATACATACAGTCCAGAGGAGAGGAGGAGAGGACATATCAGTTCTGGATAATACATAGAGTCCAGAGGAGAGACCATATCAGTACTGGCTATTACATACAGTCCAGAGGAGAGACCATATCAGTACTGGCTATTACATACAGTCCAGAGGAGAGACCATATCAGTACTGGATAATACATACAGTCCAGAGGAGAGGAGGAGAGGACATATCAGTTCTGGATAATACATACAGTCCAGAGTAGAGGCCAAATCAGAACTGGATAATACATACAGTCCAGAGGAGAGACCATATCAGTACTGGATAATACATACAGTCCAGAGGAGAGGAGGAGAGGACATATCAGTTCTGGATAATACATACAGTCCAAAGGAGAGACCATATCAGTACTGGATAATACATACAGTCCAGAGGAGAGACCATATCAGTACTGGCTATTACATACAGTCCAGAGGAGAGACCATATCAGTACTGGATAATACATACAGTCCAGAGGAGAGGAGGAGAGGACATATCAGTTCTGGATAATACATACAGTCCAGAGGAGAGACCATATCAGTACTGGCTATTACATACAGTCCAGAGGAGAGACCATATCAGTACTGGCTATTACATACAGTCCAGAGGAGAGACCATATCAGTACTGGATAATACATACAGTCCAGAGGAGAGGAGGAGAGGACATATCAGTTCTGGATAATACATACAGTCCAGAGTAGAGGCCAAATCAGAACTGGATAATACATACAGTCCAGAGGGAGGAGGAGAGGACATATCAGTTCTGGATAATACATACAGTCCAGAGTAGAGGCCAAATCAGAACTGGATAATACATACAGTCCAGAGGAGAGACCATATCAGTACTGGATAATACATACAGTCCAGAGGAGAGGAGGAGAGGACATATCAGTTCTGGATAATACATACAGTCCAGAGGAGAGACCATCTCAGTACTGGATAATACATACAGTCCAGAGGAGAGACCATATCAGTACTGGCTATTACATACAGTCCAGAGGAGAGACCATATCAGTACTGGATAATACATACAGTCCAGAGGAGAGACCATATCAGTACTGGATAATACATACAGTCCAGAGGAGAGGAGGAGAGGACATATCAGTTCTGGATAATACATACAGTCCAGAGTAGAGGCCAAATCAGAACTGGATAATACATACAGTCCAGAGGAGAGACCATATCAGTACTGGATAATACATACAGTCCAGAGGAGAGGAGGAGAGGACATATCAGTTCTGGATAATACATACAGTCCAGAGGAGAGACCATATCAGTACTGAATATTACATACAGTCCAGAGGAGAGACCATATCAGTACTGGATAATACATACAGTCCAGAGGAGAGGCCATATCAGTACTGGATAATACATACAGTCCAGAGAAGAGGCCATATATGTTCTGGATAATACATAAAGTCCAGGGAGGGGAGGAGAGACCATATCAATACTGGTGAATACATACAGTCCAGAGGAGAGGCCAAAAGGTTCTGGATAATACATACAGTCCAGAGGAGAGACCATATCAGTACTGAATATTACATACAGTCCAGAGGAGAGACCATATCAGTACTGAATATTACATACAGTCCAGAGGAGAGACCATATCAGTACTGAATATTACATACAGTACATATCAGTACTGAATATTACATACAGTCCAGAGGAGAGACCATATCAATACTGAATATTACATACAGTCCAGAGGAGAGACCATATCAGTACTGAATATTACATACAGTCCAGATGAGAGACCATATCAGAACTGAATATTACATACAGTCCAGAGGAGAGACCATATCAGTACTGAATATTACATACAGTCCAGAGGAGAGACCATATCAGTACTGAATATTACATACAGTCCAGAGGAGAGACCATATCAGTACTGAATATTACATACAGTCCAGATACATATCAGTACTGAATATTACATACAGTCCAGAGGAGAGACCATATCAGTACTGAATATTACATACAGTCCAGAGGAGAGGAGGAGAGGACATATCAGTTCTGGATAATACATACAGTCCAGAGTAGAGGCCAAATCAGAACTGGATAATACATACAGTCCAGAGGAGAGACCATATCAGTACTGGATAATACATACAGTCCAGAGGAGAGGAGGAGAGGACATATCAGTTCTGGATAATACATACAGTCCAGAGGAGAGACCATATCAGTACTGGATAATACATACAGTCCAGAGGAGAGACCATATCAGTACTGGCTATTACATACAGTCCAGAGGAGAGACCATATCAGTACTGGATAATACATACAGTCCAGAGGAGAGGAGGAGAGGACATATCAGTTCTGGATAATACATACAGTCCAGAGGAGAGACCATATCAGTACTGGCTATTACATACAGTCCAGAGGAGAGACCATATCAGTACTGGCTATTACATACAGTCCAGAGGAGAGACCATATCAGTACTGGATAATACATACAGTCCAGAGGAGAGGAGGAGAGGACATATCAGTTCTGGATAATACATACAGTCCAGAGTAGAGGCCAAATCAGAACCATACAGTCAGAGGAGAGACCATATCAGTACTGGATAATACATACAGTCCAGAGGAGAGGAGGAGAGGACATATCAGTTCTGGATAATACATACAGTCCAAGGAGAGACCATATCAGTACTGGATAATACATACAGTCCAGAGGAGAGACCATATCAGTACTGGCTATTACATACAGTCCAGAGGAGAGACCATATCAGTACTGGATAATACATACAGTCCAGAGGAGAGACCATATCAGTACTGGCTATTACATACAGTCCAGAGGAGAGACCATATCAGTACTGGCTATTACATACAGTCCAGAGGAGAGACCATATCAGTACTGGATAATACATACAGTCCAGAGGAGAGGAGGAGAGGACATATCAGTTCTGGATAATACATACAGTCCAGAGTAGAGGCCAAATCAGAACTGGATAATACATACAGTCCAGAGGAGAGGAGGAGAGGACATATCAGTTCTGGATAATACATACAGTCCAGAGTAGAGGCCAAATCAGAACTGGATAATACATACAGTCCAGAGGAGAGACCATATCAGTACTGGATAATACATACAGTCCAGAGAGAGGAGGAGAGGACATATCAGTTCTGGATAATACATACAGTCCAGAGGAGAGACCATCTCAGTACTGGATAATACATACAGTCCAGAGGAGAGACCATATCAGTACTGGCTATTACATACAGTCCAGAGGAGAGACCATATCAGTACTGGATAATACATACAGTCCAGAGGAGAGACCATATCAGTACTGGATAATACATACAGTCCAGAGGAGAGGAGGAGAGGACATATCAGTTCTGGATAATACATACAGTCCAGACAAATCAGAACTGGATAATACATACAGTCCAGAGGAGAGACCATATCAGTACTGGATAATACATACAGTCCAGAGGAGAGGAGGAGAGGACATATCAGTTCTGGATAATACATACAGTCCAGAGGAGAGACCAATCAGAACTGGATAATACATACAGTCCAGAGGAGAGACCATATCAGTACTGGATATACATACAGTCCAGAGGAGAGACCATATCAGTACTGGATATTACATACAGTCCAGAGGAGAGACCATATCAGTACTGGATAATACATACAGTCCAGAGGAGAGGAGGAGAGGACATATCAGTTCTGGATAATACATACAGCCCAGAGGAGAGACCATATCAGTACTGGCTACTACATACAGTCCAGAGGAGAGACCATATCAATACTGGCTATTACATACAGTCCAGAGGAGAGACCATATCAGTACTGGATAATACATACAGTCCAGAGGAGAGGAGGAGAGGACATATCAGTTCTGGATAATACATACAGTCCAGAGTAGAGGCCAAATCAGAACTGGATAATACATACAGTCCAGAGGAGAGACCATATCAGTACTGGATAATACATACAGTCCAGAGGAGAGGAGGAGAGGACATATCAGTTCTGGATAATACATACAGTCCACAGTAGAGGCCAAATCAGAACTGGATAATACATACAGTCCAGAGGAGAGACCATATCAGTACTGGATAATACATACAGTCCAGAGGAGAGGAGGAGAGGACATATCAGTTCTGGATAATACATACAGTCCAGGAGAGACCATCTCAGTACTGGATAATACATACAGTCCAGAGGAGAGACCATATCAGTACTGGATAATACATACAGTCCAGAGGAGAGGCCATATATGTTCTGGATAATACATACAGTCCAGAGGAGAGACCATATCAGTACAGGATAATACATACAGTCCAGAGGAGAGGCCATATCAGTACAGGATAATACATACAGTCCAGAGGAGAAGCCAAATCAGTACTGGATAATACATACAGTCCAGAGGAGAGGCCATATCAGTACAGGATAATACATACAGTCCAGAGGAGAGGCCATATCAGTACAGGATAATACATCCAGTCCAGAAGAGAGGCCATATCAGTACAGGATAATACATACAGTCCAGAGGAGAGACCATATCAGTACTGGATAATACATACAGACCAGAGCAGAGACCATATCAGTACTGGATAAAACATACAGTCCAGAGGAGAGGAGGAGAGACCATAACAGTACAGGAGAATACATACAGTCCAGAGGAGAGACCATACCAGTACAGGATAATACATACAGTCCAGAGGAGAGGCCATATCAGTACTGGATAATACATACAGTCCAGAGGAGAGACCATATCAGTACTGGATAATACATACAGTCCAGAGGAGAGGCCATATCAGTACTGGATAATACATACAGTCCAGAGGAGAGACCATATCAGTACTGGATAATACATACAGTCCAGAGGAGAGGCCATATCATGTTCTGGATAATACATACAGTCCAGGAGGAGAGGCCATAACAGTACAGGATAATACATACAGTCCAGAGGAGAGGCCATACCAGTACAGGATAATACATACAGTCCAGAGGAGAGGCCATATCAGTACAGGATAATACATACAGTCCAGAGGAGAGGCCATATCAGTACAGGATAATACATACAGTCCAGAGGAGAAGCCAAATCAGTACTGGATAATACATACAGTCCAGAGGAGAGACCATATCAGTACTGGATAATACATACAGTCCAGAGGAGAGGCCATATCAGTACAGGATAATACATACAGTCCAGAGGAGAGGAGGAGAGGCCATATCAGTACAGGATAATACATACAGTCCAGTTCTGGGAGGAGAGGCCAAACCAGTACAGGATAATACATACAGTCCAGAGTAGAGACAATATCAGTACTGGATAAAACATAAAGTCCAGGGGAGGGGAGGAGAGGCCATATCAGTACTGGATAATACATACAGTCCAGAGAAGAGGCCATATATGTTCTGGATAATACATAAAGTCCAGGGGAGGGGAGGAGAGACCATATCAATACTGGTGAATACATACAGTCCAGAGGAGAGGCCAAAAAGGTTCTGGATAATACATACAGTCCAGAGGAGAGACCATATCAGTACTGAATATTACATACAGTCCAGAGGAGAGACCATATCAGTACTGAATATTACATACAGTCCAGAGGAGAGACCATATCAGTACTGAATATTACATACAGTCCAGAGGAGAGACCATATCAATACTGAATATTACATACAGTCCAGAGGAGAGACCATATCAGTACTGAATATTACATACAGTCCAGATGAGAGACCATATCAGTACTGAATATTACATACAGTCCAGAGGAGAGACCATATCAGTACTGAATATTACATACAGTCCAGAGGAGAGACCATATCAGTACTGAATATTACATACAGTCCAGAGGAGAGACCATATCAGTACTGAATATTACATACAGTCCAGAGGAGAGACCATATCAGTACTGAATATTACATACAGTCCAGAGGAGAGACCATATCAGTACTGAATATTACATACAGTCCAGGAGAGACCATATCAGACTGGAAAAAGATCAGTATTGGATAATACATACAGTCCAGAGGAGAGACCATATCAGTACTGGATAACACATACAGTCCAGAGGAGAGGCAATATCAGTACTGGATAATACATACAGTCCAGAGGAGAGGCAATATCAGTACTGGATAACACATACAGTCCAGAGGAGAGGCAATATCAGTACTGGATAATACATAGAGTCCAGGGAGAGGAGGAGAGGCCATATCAGTACAAGATAATACATACAGTCCAGAGAGAGGAGGAGAGACCATATCAGTACTGGATAATACATACAGTCCAGAGGAGAGGAGGAGAGACCATATCAGTACTGGATAATACATACAGTCCAGAGGAGAGACCATATCAGTACTGGATAATACATACAGTCCACGGGAGAGACCATATCACTGGAGAAGAGGCCATATCAGTTCTGGATAATACATACAGTCCAGAGGAGAGGCCATATCAGTACAGGATAATACATACAGTCCAGAGGAGAGGAGGAGAGGCCATATCAGTACAGGATAATACATACAGTCCAGAGGAGAGGCCAAACCAGTACAGGATAATACATACAGTCCAGAGTAGAGACAATATCAGTACTGGATAAAACATACAGTCCAGAGGAGAGGAGGAGAGGCCATATCAGTACAGGATAATACATACAGTCCAGAGGAGAGGCCAAACCAGTACTGGATAATACATACAGTCCAGAGGAGAGGACCATATCAGTACTGGATAATACATACAGTCCAGAGGAGAGACCATATCAGTACTGGATAATACATACAGTCCAGAGGAGAGACCATATCAGTACTGGATAATACATACAGTCCAGAGGAGAGACCATATCAGTACTGGATAATACATACAGTCCAGAGGAGAGACCATATCAGTACAGGATAATACATACAGTCCAGAGGAGAGACCATATCAGTACTGATAATACATACAGTCCAGAGGAGAGACCATATCAGTACATACATACAGTCCAGAGGAGAGACCATATCAGTACAGGATAATACATACAGTCCAGAGGAGAGGCCATATCAGTACTCAGGATAATACATACAGTCCAGAGGAGAGACCATATCAGTACTGGATAATACATACAGTCCAGAGGAGAGACCATATCAGTACTGGATAATACATACAGTCCAGAGGAGGATAATACATACAGTCCAGAGGAGAGGCCATATCAGTACAGGATAATACATACAGTCCAGAGGAGAGACCATATCAGTACTGGATAATACATACAGTCCAGAGGAGAGACCATATCAGTACTGGATAATACATACAGTCCAGAGGAGAGACCATATCAGTTCTGGATAATACATACAGTCCAGAGGAGAGACCATATCAGTACTGGATATTACATACAGTCCAGAGGAGAGACCATATCAGTACTGAATATTACATACAGTCCAGAGGAGAGACCATATCAGTACTGGATATTACATACAGTCCAGAGGAGAGGACCATATCAGTACTGAATGGATTACATACAGTCCAGAGGAGAGACCATATCAGTACTGGATATTACATACAGTCCAGAGGAGAGACCATATCAGTACTGGAGTACAGAGGAGAGGAGGAGAGGACCATATCAGTACTGGATATTACATACAGTCCAGAGGAGAGACCATATCAGTACTGGATAATACATACAGTCCAGGAGACCATATCAGTACTGGATATTACATACAGTCCAGAACCATATCAGTACTGGATAATACATACAGTCCAGAGGAGAGACCATATCAGTACTGGATAATACATACAGTCCAGAGGAGAGGCCATATCAGTACTGGATAATACATACAGTCCAGAGGAGAGGCCATATCAGTACTGGATAATACATAGAGTCCAGAGGAGAGGAGGAGAGGCCATATCAGTACTGGATAATACATACAGTCCAGACTGGATAATACATACAGGAGGAGAGACCATATCAGTACTGGATAATACATACAGTCCAGAGGAGAGACCATATCAGTACTGGATAATACATACAGTCCAGAGGAGAGGAGGAGAGGACATATCAGTTCTGGATAATACATACAGCCCAGAGGAGAGACCATATCAGTACTGGCTACTACATACAGTCCAGAGGAGAGACCATATCAATACTGGCTATTACATACAGTCCAGAGGAGAGACCATATCAGTACTGGATAATACATACAGTCCAGAGGAGAGGAGGAGAGGACATATCAGTTCTGGATAATACATACAGTCCAGAGTAGAGGCCAAATCAGAACTGGATAATACATACAGTCCAGAGGAGAGACCATATCAGTACTGGATAATACATACAGTCCAGAGGAGAGGAGGAGAGGACATATCAGTTCTGGATAATACATACAGTCCACAGTAGAGGCCAAATCAGAACTGGATAATACATACAGTCCAGAGGAGAGACCATATCAGTACTGGATAATACATACAGTCCAGAGGAGAGGAGGAGAGGACATATCAGTTCTGGATAATACATACAGTCCAGGAGAGACCATCTCAGTACTGGATAATACATACAGTCCAGAGGAGAGACCATATCAGTACTGGATAATACATACAGTCCAGAGGAGAGGCCATATATGTTCTGGATAATACATACAGTCCAGAGGAGAGACCATATCAGTACTGGATAATACATACAGTCCAGAGGAGAGGCCATATATGTTCTGGATAATACATACAGTCCAGAGGAGAGACCATATCAGTACTGGATAATACATACAGTCCAGAGGAGAGGCCATATCAGTACAGGATAATACATACAGTCCAGAGGAGAGGCCATATCAGTACAGGATAATACATCCAGTCCAGAAGAGAGGAGGAGAGGCCATATCAGTACAGGATAATACATACAGTCCAGAGGAGAGACCATATCAGTACTGGATAATACATACAGACCAGAGCAGAGACCATATCAGTACTGGATAAAACATACAGTCCAGAGGAGAGGAGGAGTGACTATATCAATACTGGAGAATACATACAGTCCAGAGGAGAGACCATATCAGTACTGGATAATACATACAGTCCAGGAGAGGAGGAGAGACCATATCAATACTGGTGAATACATACAGTCCAGAGTAGAGACCATATCAGTACTGGATAATACATACAGTCCAGGGAGAGACCATATCAGTACTGGATAATACATACAGTCCAGAGGAGAGGCCATATCAGTACTGGATAATACATACAGTCCACGGGAGAGACCATATCAGTACTGGATAATACATACAGTCCAGAGGAGAGGCCATATATGTTCTGGATAATACATACAGTCCAGGGAGAGGAGGAGAGGCCATAACAGTACAGGATAATACATACAGTCCAGAGGAGAGGCCATACCAGTACAGGATAATACATACAGTCCAGAGGAGAGGAGGAGAGGCCATATCAGTACAGGATAATACATACAGTCCAGAGGAGAGGCCATATCAGTACAGGATAATACATACAGTCCAGAGGAGAAGCCAAATCAGTACTGGATAATACATACAGTCCAGAGGAGAGAGTACTGGATAATACATATCAGTATCAGTACAGGATAATACATACAGTCCAGAGGAGAGGAGGAGAGGCCATATCAGTACAGGATAATACATACAGTCCGGAGGAGAGGCCAAACCAGTACAGGATAATACATACAGTCCAGAGTAGAGACAATATCAGTACTGGATAAAACATAAAGTCCAGGGGAGGGGAGGAGAGGCCATATCAGTACTGGATAATACATACAGTCCAGAGAAGAGGCCATATATGTTCTGGATAATACATAAAGTCCAGGGGAGGGAGGAGAGACCATATCAATACTGGTGAATACATACAGTCCAGAGGAGAGGCCAAAAAGGTTCTGGATAATACATACAGTCCAGAGGAGAGACCATATCAGTACTGAATATTACATACAGTCCAGAGGAGAGACCATATCAGTACTGAATATTACATACAGTCCAGAGGAGAGACCATATCAGTACTGAATATTACATACAGTCCAGAGGAGAGACCATATCAATACTGAATATTACATACAGTCCAGAGGAGAGACCATATCAGTACTGAATATTACATACAGTCCAGATGAGAGACCATATCAGTACTGAATATTACATACAGTCCAGAGGAGAGACCATATCAGTACTGAATATTACATACAGTCCAGAGGAGAGACCATATCAGTACTGAATATTACATACAGTCCAGAGGAGAGACCATATCAGTACTGAATATTACATACAGTCCAGAGGAGAGACCATATCAGTACTGAATATTACATACAGTCCAGAGGAGAGACCATATCAGTACTGAATATTACATACAGTCCAGAGGAGAAAAAAGATCAGTATTGGATAATACATACAGTCCAGAGGAGAGACCATATCAGTACTGGATAACACATACAGTCCAGAGGAGAGGCAATATCAGTACTGGATAATACATACAGTCCAGAGGAGAGGCAATATCAGTACTGGATAACACATACAGTCCAGAGGAGAGGCAATATCAGTACTGGATAATACATAGAGTCCAGGGGAGAGGAGGAGAGGCCATATCAGTACAAGATAATACATACAGTCCAGAGGAGAGGAGGAGAGACCATATCAGTACTGGATAATACATACAGTCCAGAGGAGAGACCATATCAGTACTGGATAATACATACAGTCCAGAGAAGAGGCCATATATGTTCTGGATAATACATACAGTCCAGAGGAGAGACCATATCAGTACTGGATAATACATACAGTCCAGAGGAGAGGCCATATCAGTACAGGATAATACATACAGTACAGAGGAGAGGAGGAGAGGCCATATCAGTACAGGATAATACATACAGTCCAGAGGAGAGGCCAAACCAGTACAGGATAATACATACAGTCCAGAGTAGAGACAATATCAGTACTGGATAAAACATACAGTCCAGAGGAGAGGAGGAGAGGCCATATCAGTACAGGATAATACATACAGTCCAGAGGAGAGGCCAAACCAGTACAGGATAATACATACAGTCCAGAGGAGAGGCCAAATCAGTACTGGATAATACATACAGTCCAGAGGAGAGACCATATCAGTACAGGATAATACATACAGTCCAGAGGAGAGGCCATATCAGTACAGGATAATACATACAGTCCAGAGGAGAGGCCAAACCAGTACAGGATAATACATACAGTCCAGAGGAGAGGCCAAATCAGTACTGGATAATACATACAGTCCAGAGGAGAGACCATATCAGTACAGGATAATACATACAGTCCAGAGGAGAGGCCATATCAGTACAGGATAATACATACAGTCCAGAGGAGAGGCCATATCAGTACTGGATAATACATACAGTCCAGAGGAGAGGCCATATCAGTACTGGATAATACATACAGTCCAGAGGAGAGACCATATCAGTACTGGATAATACATACAGTCCAGAGGAGAGACCATATCAGTACTGGATAATACATACAGTCCAGAGGAGAGACCATATCAGTACTGGATAATACATACAGTCCAGAGGAGAGACCATATCAGTACTGGATAATACATACAGTCCAGAGGAGAGACCATATCAGTACTGGATAATACATACAGTCCAGAGGAGAGGCCATATCAGTACTGGATAATACATACAGTCCAGAGAGGAGAGACCATATCAGTACTGGATAATACATACAGTCCAGAGGAGAGGAGGAGAGACCATATCAGTACTGGATAATACATACAGTCCAGAGGATGTTCTGGATAATACATACAGGAGCAGAGACCATATCAGTACTGGATAATACATACAGTCCTGAGAAGAGGCCATATCAGTTCTGGATAATACATACAGTCCAGAGGAGAGACCATATCAGTACTGGATAATACATACAGTCCAGGAGGAGAGGCCATATCAGTACAGGATAATACATACAGTCCAGAGGAGAGGCCATATCAGTACAGGATAATACATACAGTCCAGAGGAGAGGCCAAATCAGTACTGGATAATACATACAGTCCAGAGGAGAGACCATATCAGTACAGGATAATACATACAGTCCAGAGGAGAGACCATATCAGTACTGGATAATACATACAGTCAGAGAGGAGAGGCCATACCAGTACAGGATAATACATACAGTCCAGAGGAGAGGCCAAATCAGTACTGGATAATACATACAGTCCAGAGGAGAGACCATATCAGTACTGGATAATACATACAGTCCAGAGGAGAGACCATATCAGTTCTGCATAATACATACAGTCCAGAGGAGAGACCATATCAGTACTGAATATTACATACAGTCCAGAGGAGAGACCATATCAGTACTGAATATTACATACAGTCCAGAGGAGAGACCATATCAGTACTGAATATTACATACAGTCCAGAGGAGAGACCATATCAGTACTGAATATTACATACAGTCCAGAGGAGAGACCATATCAGTACTGAATATTACATACAGTCCAGAGGAGAGACCATATCAGTACTGAATATTACATACAGTCCAGAGGAGAAAAAATATCAGTATTGGATAATACATACAGTCCAGAGGAGGAGACCATATCAGTACTGGATAATACATACAGTCCAGAGGAGAGGCAATATCAGTACTGGATAACACATACAGTCCAGAGGAGAGGCCATATCAGTACTGGATAATACATACAGTCCAGAGGAGAGGAGGAGAGGCCATATCAGTACAGGATAATACATACAGTCCAGAGGCCATATCAGTAGGAGTCCAGAGGAGAGACCATATCAGTACTGGATAATACATACAGTCAGAGGAGAGGAGGATAAGACCATATCAGTACTGGATAATACATACAGTCCAGAGGATAGACAATATCTGTACTGGATAATACATACAGTCCAGAGGAGAGGAGGATAATACATACAGTCAGTACTGGATAATACATACAGTCCAGAGGACCATATCAGAGGAGTCCAGAGAGACCATATCAGTACTGGATAATACATACAGTCCAGAGAAGAGGCCATATATGTTCTGGATAATACATACAGTCCAGAGGAGAGACCATATCAGTACTGGATAATACATACAGTCCAGAGGAGAGGCCATATCAGTACAGGATAATACATACAGTCCAGAGGAGAGGAGGAGAGGCCATATCAGTACAGGATAATACATACAGTCCAGAGGAGAGGCCAAACCAGTACAGGATAATACATACAGTCCAGAGGAGAGGCCAAATCAGTACTGGATAATACATACAGTCCAGAGGAGAGACCATATCAGTACAGGATAATACATACAGTCCAGAGGGAGTCCAGAGGAGAGACCATATCAGTACTGGATAATACATACAGTCCAGAGGAGAGACCATATCAGTACAGGATAATACATACAGTCCAGAGGAGAGACCATATCAGTACAGGATAATACATACAGTCCAGAGGAGAGACCATATCAGTACTGAGTCCAGAGGAGAGACCATATCAGTACTGGATAATACATACAGTCCAGAGGAGAGGCCATATCAGTACAGGATAATACATACAGTCCAGAGGAGAGGCCAAATCAGTACTGGATAATACATACAGTCCAGAGGAGAGACCATATCAGTACTGGATAATACATACAGTCCAGAGGAGAGGCCATATCAGTACTGGATAATACATACAGTCCAGAGGAGAGACCATATCAGTAATGGATAATACATACAGTCCAGAGGAGAGGAGGAGAGACCATATCAGTACTGGATAATACATACAGTCCAGAGGAGAGACCATATCAGTACTGGATAATACATACAGTCCAGAGGAGAGGAGGAGAGACCATATCAGTACTGGATAATACATACAGTCCAGAGGAGAGGAGGAGAGACCATATCAGTACTGGATAATACATACAGTCCAGAGAAGAGGCCATATATGTTCTGGATAATACATACAGTCCAGAGGAGAGACCATATCAGTACTGGATAATACATACAGTCCAGAGGAGAGGCCATATCAGTACAGGATAATACATACAGTCCAGAGGAGAGGCCATATCAGTACAGGATAATACATACAGTCCAGAGGAGAGGCCAAATCAGTACTGGATAATACATACAGTCCAGAGGAGAGACCATATCAGTACAGGATAATACATACAGTCCAGAGGAGAGGCCATATCAGTACAGGATAATACATACAGTCCAGAGGAGAGGAGGAGAGGCCATATCAGTACAGGATAATACATACAGTCCAGAGGAGAGGAGGAGAGGCCATATCAGTACAGGATAATACATACAGTCCAGAGGAGAGGCCAAACCAGTACAGGATAATACATACAGTCCAGAGGAGAGGCCAAATCAGTACTGGATAATACATACAGTCCAGAGGAGAGACCATATCAGTACTGGATAATACATACAGTCCAGAGGAGAGGCCATATCAGTACTGGATAATACATACAGTCCAGAGGAGAGACCATATCAGTAATGGATAATACATACAGTCCAGAGGAGAGGAGGAGAGACCATATCAGTACTGGATAATACATACAGTCCAGAGGAGAGACCATATCAGTACTGGATAATACATACAGTCCAGAGGAGAGGAGGAGAGACCATATCAGTACTGGATAATACATACAGTCCAGAGGAGAGGAGGAGAGACCATATCAGTACTGGATAATACATACAGTCCAGAGAAGAGGCCATATATGTTCTGGATAATACATACAGTCCAGAGGAGAGACCATATCAGTACTGGATAATACATACAGTCCAGAGGAGAGGAGGAGAGGCCATATCAGTACAGGATAATACATACAGTCCAGAGGAGAGGCCAAACCAGTACAGGATAATACATACAGTCCAGAGGAGAGGCCATATCAGTACTGGATAATACATACAGTCCAGAGGAGAGGAGGAGAGGCCATATCAGTACAGGATAATACATACAGTCCAGAGGAGAGGAGGAGAGGCCATATCAGTACAGGATAATACATACAGTCCAGAGGAGAGGCCAAATCAGTACTGGATAATACATACAGTCCAGAGGAGAGACCATATCAGTACTGGATAATACATACAGTCCAGAGGAGAGACCATATCAGTACTGGATAATACATACAGTCCAGAGGAGAGACCATATCAGTACTGGATAATACATACAGTCCAGAGGAGAGACCATATCAGTACTGGATAATACATACAGTCCAGAGAGGCCATATCAGTACTGGATAATACATACAGTCCAGAGGAGAGGCCATATCAGTACTGGATAATACATACAGTCCAGAGGAGAGACCATATCAGTACTGGATAATACATACAGTCCAGAGGAGAGGCCATATCAGTACTGCATAATACATACAGTCCAGAGGAGAGACCATATCAGTACTGGATAATACATACAGTCCAGAGGAGAGACCATATCAGTACTGGATAATACATACAGTCCAGAGGAGAGACCATATCAGTACTGGATAATACATACAGTCCAGAGGAGAGGAGGAGAGACCATATCAGTACTGGATAATACATACAGTCCAGAGGAGAGACCATATCAGTACTGGATAATACATACAGTCCAGAGGAGAGGCCATATCAGTACTGGATAATACATACAGTCCAGAGGAGAGACCATATCAGTACTGGATAATACATACAGTCCAGAGGAGAGGCCATATCAGTACAGGATAATACATACAGTCCAGAGGAGAGTAGGAGAGGCCATATCAGTACAGGATAATACATACAGTCCAGAGGAGAGGCCAAATCAGTACTGGATAATACATACAGTCCAGAGAAGAGACCATATCAGTACTGGATAATACATACAGTCCAGAGAAGAGGCCATATATGTTCTGGATAATACATATAGTCCAGAGGAGAGACCATATCAGTACTGGATAATACATACAGTCCAGAGGAGAGACCATATCAGTACTGGATAATACATACAGTCCAGAGGAGAGGCCATATCAGTACTGGATAATGCATACAGTCCAGAGGAGAGGCCATATCAGTACTGGATAATACATACAGACCAGAGGAGAGACCATATCAGTACTGGATAATACATACAGTCCAGAGGAGAGGCCATATATGTTCTGCATAATACATACAGTCCAGAGGAGAGACCATATCAGTACTGAATATTACATACAGTCCAGAGGAGAGACCATATCAGTACTGAATATTACATACAGTCCAGAGGAGAGACCATATCAGTACTGAATATTACATACAGTCCAGAGGAGAGACCATATCAGTACTGAATATTACATACAGTCCAGAGGAGAGACCATATCAGTACTGAATATTACATACAGTCCAGAGGAGAGACCATATCAGTACTGAATATTACATACAGTCCAGAGGAGAGGCCAAATCAGTACTGGATAATACATACAGTCCAGAGGAGAGACCATATCAGTACAGGATAATACATACAGTCCAGAGGAGAGACCATATCAGTACTGGATAATACATACATCCAGAGGAGAGGCCATATCAGTACCAGTCCAGGAGAGGCCATATCAGTACTGGATAATACATACAGTCCAGAGGAGAGACCATATCAGTACTGGATAATACATACAGTCCAGAGGAGAGAGACCATATCAGTACTGGATAATACATACAGTCCAGAGGAGAGACCATATCAGTACTGGATAATACATACAGTCCAGAGGAGAGGAGGAGAGGACATATCAGTTCTGGATAATACATAGAGTCCAGAGGAGAGACCATATCAGTACTGGATAATACATACAGTCCAGAGGAGAGACCATATCAGTACTGGATAATACATACAGTCTAGAGGAGAGACCATATCAGTACTGGATAATACATACAGTCCAGAGGAGAGACCATATCAGTACTGGATAATACATACAGTCCAGAGGAGAGACCATATCAGTACTGGATAATACATACAGTCCAGAGGAGAGGCCATATCAGTACTGGATAATACATACAGTCCAGAGGAGAGACCATATCAGTACTGGCTATTACATACAGTCCAGAGGAGAGACCATATCAGTACTGGATAATACATACAGTCCAGAGGTCCAGAGAGGCCATATCAGTACTGGATAATACATACAGTCCAGAGGAGAGCCATATCAGTACTGGATAATACATACAGTCCAGAGAGAGACCATATCAGTACTGGATAATACATACAGTCCAGAGGAGAGACCATATCAGTACTGGATAATACATACAGTCCAGAGGAGAGACCATATCAGTACTGGATATTACATACAGTCCAGAGGAGACCATATCAGTACTGGATAATACATACAGTCCAGAGGAGAGACCATATCAGTACTGTACAGTCCTGGATATCAGTACTGAATATACATACAGTCCAGAGGAGAGACCATATCAGTACTGAATATTACATACAGTCCAGTATCTGGATAATACATACAGTCCAGAGGAGAGACCATATCAGTACTGGATAATACATACAGTCCAGAGAGAGACCAATATCAGTACTGGATAATACATACAGTCCAGAGGAGAGGCCATATCAGTACTGGATAATACATACAGTCCAGAGGAGGAGGCCATATCAGTACTGGATAATACATACAGTCCAGAGGAGGAGAGACCATATCAGTACTGGATAATACATACAGTCCAGAGGAGAGGAGGAGAGACCATATCAGTACTGGATAATACATACAGTCCAGAGGAGAGGCCAAATCAGTACTGGATAATACATACAGTCCAGAGGAGAGACCATATCAGTACTGGATAATACATACAGTCCAGAGGAGAGGCCATATCAGTACTGGATAATACATACAGTCCAGAGGAGAGAGGCCATATCAGTACAGGATAATACATACAGTCCAGAGGAGAGGCCATATCAGTACTGGATAATACATACAGTCCAGAGAGGAGACCATATCAGTAGGATAATACATACAGTCCAGAGGAGAGAGGCCATATCAGTACTGGATAATACATACAGTCCAGAGGAGAGGCCATATCAGTACTGGATAATACATACAGTCCAGAGGAGAGACCATATCAGTACTGGATAATACATACAGTCCAGAGGAGAGACCATATCAGTACTGGATAATACATACAGTCCAGAGGAGAGACCATATCAGTACTGGATAATACATACAGTCCAGAGGAGAGGCCATATCAGTACTGGATAATACATACAGTCCAGAGGAGAGACCATATCAGTACTGGATAATACATACAGTCCAGAGGAGAGACCATATCAGTACTGGATAATACATACAGTCCAGAGGAGAGACCATATCAGTAGATAATACATACAGTCCAGAGGAGAGACCATATCAGTACTGAATATACATACAGTCCAGAGGAGAGACCATATCAGTACTGGATAATACATACAGTCCAGAGGAGAGACCATATCAGTACTGGATAATACATACAGTCCAGAGGAGAGACCATATCAGTACTGGATAATACATACAGTCCAGAGGAGAGACCATATCAGTACTGAATATTACATACAGTCAGAGGAGAGACCATATCAGTACTGAATAATACATACAGTCCAGAGGAGAGACCATATCAGTACTGGATCCAGAGGAAGACCATATCAGTACTGGATAATACATACAGTCCAGAGGAGAGGCCATATCAGTTCTGGATAATACATACAGTCCAGAGGAGAGACCATATCAGTACTGGATAATACATACAGTCCAGAGGAGAGACCATATCAGTACTGGATAATACATACAGTCCAGAGCAGAGGCCATATCAGTACTGGATAATACATACAGTCCAGAGGAGAGGCCATATCAGTACTGGATAATACATACAGTCCAGAGGAGAGACCATATCAGTACTGGATAATACATACAGTCCAGAGGAGAGAGGCCATATCAGTTCTGGATAATACATACAGTCCAGAGGAGAGACCATATCAGTACTGGATAATACATACAGTCCAGAGGAGAGACCATATCAGTACTGGATATTACATACAGACCATATCAGTACTGAATATTACATACAGTCCAGAGGAGAGACCATATCAGTACTGGATAATACATACAGTCCAGAGGAGAGACCATATCAGTACTGGATATTACATACAGTCCAGAGGAGAGACCATATCAGTACTGAATATTACATACAGTCCAGAGGAGAGACCATATCAGTACTGAATATTACATACAGTCCAGAGGAGAGACCATATCAGTACTGAATATTACATACAGTCCAGAGGAGAGACCATATCAGTACTGAATATTACATACAGTCCAGAGGAGAGACCATATCAGTACTGGATAATACATACAGTCCAGAGGAGAAACCATATCAGTACTGGATAATACATACAGTCCAGAGGAGAGACCATATCAGTACTGGATAACACATACAGTCCAGAGGAGAGGCAATATCAGTACTGGATAACACATACAGTAGGCCATATCTGGATAATACATAGAGTCCAGGGAGAGGAGGAGAGGCCATATCAGTACAGGATAATACATACAGTCCAGAGGAGAGGAGGAGAGACCATATCAGTACTGGATAATACATACAGTCCAGAGGAGAGGAGGAGAGACCATATCAGTACTGGATAATACATACAGTCCAGAGGAGAGACCATATCAGTACTGGATAATACATACAGTCCAGAGGAGAGGAGGAGAGGACATATCAGTTCTGGATAATACATAGAGTCCAGAGGAGAGACCATATCAGTACTGGATAATACATACAGTCCAGAGGAGAGACCATATCAGTACTGGATAATACATACAGTCCAGAGAGGAGGAGAGACCATATCAGTACTGGATAATATACATACAGTCCAGAGGAGAGACCATATCAGTACTGGATAATACATACAGTCCAGAGGAGAGACCATATCAGTACTGGATAATACATACAGTCCAGAGGAGAGGCCATATCAGTACAGGATAATACATACAGTCCAGAGGAGAGGCCATATCAGTACTGGATAATACATACAGTCCAGAGGAGAGGCCATATCAGTACTGGATAATACATACAGTCCAGAGGAGAGACCATATCAGTACTGGATAATACATACAGTCCAGAGGAGAGACCATATCAGTACTGGATAATACATACAGTCCAGAGGAGAGACCATATCAGTACTGGATAATACATACAGTCCAGAGGAGAGGCCATATCAGTACTGGATAATAGGCCATATCAGTACCAGAGACCAGAGAGACCATATCAGTACTGGATAATACATACAGTCCAGAGGAGAGACCATATCAGTACTGGATAATACATACAGTCCAGAGGAGAGACCATATCAGTACTGGATATTACATACAGTCCAGAGGAGAGACCATATCAGTACTGAATATTACATACAGTCCAGAGGAGAGACCATATCAGTACTGAATATTACATACAGTCCAGAGGAGAGACCATATCAGTACTGAATATTACATACAGTCCAGAGGAGAGACCATATCAGTACTGAATATTACATACAGTCCAGAGGAGAAAAAATATCAGTATTGGATAATACATACAGTCCAGAGGAGAGACAATATCAGTACTGGATAACACATACAGTCCAGAGGAGAGGCAATATCAGTACTGGATAACACATACAGTCCAGAGGAGAGGCCATATCAGTACTGGATAATACATAGAGTCCAGGGGAGAGGCCATATCAGTACAGGATAATACATACAGTCCAGAGGAGAGACCATATCAGTACTGGATAATACATACAGTCCAGAGGAGAGGAGGAGAGACCATATCAGTACTGGATAATACATACAGTCCAGAGGAGAGACCATATCAGTACTGGATAATACATACAGTCCAGAGGAGAGGAGGAGAGGACATATCAGTTCTGGATAATACATAGAGTCCAGAGGAGAGACCATATCAGTACTGGATAATACATACAGTCCAGAGGAGAGACCATATCAGTACTGGATAATACATACAGTCCAGAGGAGAGGAGGAGAGACCATATCAGTACTGGATAATACATACAGTCCAGAGGAGAGACCATATCAGTACTGGATAATACATACAGTCCAGAGGAGAGACCATATCAGTACTGGATAATACATACAGTCCAGAGGAGAGGAGGAGAGACCATATCAGTACTGGATAATACATACAGTCCAGAGGAGAGGCCATATCAGTTCTGGATAATACATACAGTCCAGAGGAGAGACCATATCAGTACTGGATAATACATACAGTCCAGAGGAGAGACCATATCAGTACTGGATAATACATACAGTCCAGAGGAGAGCCATATCAGTACTGGATAATACATACAGTCCAGAGTAGAGACAATATCAGTACTGAATAATTACATACAGTCCAGAGGAGAACCATATCAGTACTGGATAATACATACAGTCCAGAGGAGAGACCATATCAGTACAGGATAATACATACAGTCCAGAGGAGAGGCCAATATCAGTACTGGATAATACATACAGTCCAGAGAGAGACCATATCAGTACTGGATAAAACATACAGTCCAGGAGAGGAGGAGAGGCCATATCAGTACAGGATAATACATACAGTCCAGAGGAGAGGCCATATCAGTACTGGATAATACATACAGTCCAGAGGAGAGACCATATCAGTACTGGATAATACATACAGTCCAGAGGAGAGACCATATCAGTACTGGATAATACATACAGTCCAGAGGAGGAGAGGCCATATCAGTACTGGATAATACATACAGTCCAGAGGAGAGACCATATCAGTACTGGATAATACATACAGTCCAGAGAGAGACCATATCAGTACTGGATAATACATACAGTCCAGAGGAGAGACCATATCAGTACTGGATAATACATACAGTCCAGAGGAGAGGACCATATCAGTACTGGATAATACATACAGTCCAGAGGAGAGACCATATCAGTACTGGATAATACATACAGTCCAGAGGAGAGACCATATCAGTACTGGATAATATCAGTCCAGAGGAGAGGAGGAGGAGAGACCAAATCAGTACTGGATAATACATACAGTCCAGAGGAGAGACCATATCAGTACTGGATAATACATACAGTCCAGAGAAGAGGCCATATAGTTCTGGATAATACCTACAGTCCAGAGGAGAGACCATATCAGTACTGGATAATACATACAGTCAGAGAGGAGAGACCATATCAGTACTGGATAATACATACAGTCCAGAGGAGAGGCCATATCAGTACTGGATAATACATACAGTCCAGAGGAGAGGACCATATCAGTACTGGATAATACATACAGTCCAGAGAGAGACAATATCAGTACTGGATAAAACATACAGTCCAGAGGAGAGGCCATATCAGTACAGGATAATACATACAGTCCAGAGGAGAGGCCATATCAGTACTGGATAATACATACAGTCCAGAGGAGAGACCATATCAGTACTGGATAATACATACAGTCCAGAGGAGAGACCATATCAGTACTGGATAATACATACAGTCCAGAGGAGAGACCATATCAGTACTGGATAATACATACAGTCAGAGGAGAGACCATATCAGTACTGGATAATACATACAGTCCAGAGGAGAGGCCATATCAGTACTGGATAATACATACAGTCCAGAGGAGAGACCATATCAGTACTGGATAATACATACAGTCCAGAGGAGAGACCATATCAGTACTGGATAATACATACAGTCCAGAGGAGAGGCCATATCAGTACTGGATAATACATACAGTCCAGAGAGAGACCATATCAGTACTGGATAATACATACAGTCCAGAGGAGAGGCCATATCAGTACTGGATAATACATACAGTCCAGAGGAGAGACCATATCAGTACTGGATAATACATACAGTCCAGAGGAGAGACCATATCAGTACTGGATAATACATACAGTCCAGAGGAGGAGAGACCATATCAGTACTGGATAATACATACAGTCCAGAGGAGAGACCATATCAGTACTGGATAATACATACAGTCCAGAGGAGAGACCATATCAGTACTGGATAATACATACAGTCCAGAGGAGAGGCCATATCAGTACTGGATAATACATACAGTCCAGAGGAGATGCCATATATGTTCTGGATAATACATACAGTCCAGAGGAGAGACCATATCAGTACTGGATAATACATACAGTCCAGAGGAGAGACCATATCAGTACTGGATAATACATACAGTCCAGAGGAGAGGAGACCATATCAGTACAGGATAATACATACAGTCCAGAGGAGAGGCCAAATCAGTACAGGATAATACATACAGTCCAGAGGAGAGACAATATCAGTACTGGATAAAACATACAGTCCAGAGGAGAGACCATATCAGTACTGGATAATACATACAGTCCAGAGGAGAGACCATATCAGTACTGGATAATACATACAGTCCAGAGGAGACCATATCAGTACTGGATAATCATACAGTCCAGAGGAGAGACCATATCAGTACTGGATAATACATACAGTCCAGAGGAGAGACCATATCAGTACTGGATATTACATACAGTCCAGAGGAGAGACCATATCAGTACTGAATATTACATACAGTCCAGAGGAGAGACCATATCAGTACTGGATAATACATACAGTCCAGAGGAGAGACCATATCAGTACTGGATAATACATACAGTCCAGAGGAGAGACCATATCAGTACTGGATAATACATACAGTCCAGAGGAGAAACCATATCAGTACTGGATAATACATACAGTCCAGAGGAGAGACCATATCAGTACTGGATAATACATACAGTCCAGAGGAGAGGCCATATCAGTACTGGATAACACATACAGTCCAGAGGAGAGGCCATATCAGTACTGGATAATACATAGAGTCCAGAGGAGAGGCCATATCAGTACAGGATAATACATACAGTCCAGAGGAGAGACCATATCAGTACTGGATAATACATACAGTCCAGAGGAGGAGGAGAGACCATATCAGTACTGGATAATACATACAGTCCAGAGGAGAGACCATATCAGTACAGGATAATACATACAGTCCAGAGGAGAGACAATATCAGTACTGGATAATACATACAGTCCAGAGGAGAGAGGCCATATCAGTACAGGATAATACATACAGTCCAGAGGAGAGGCCAAATCAGTACAGGATAATACATACAGTCCAGAGGAGAGACCATATCAGTACTGGATAATACATACAGTCCAGAGGAGAGACCATATCAGTACTGGATAATACATACAGTCCAGAGGAGAGGCCAAATCAGTACTGGATAATACATACAGTTCAGAGAGAGACCATATCAGTACTGGATAATACATACAGTCCAGAGGAGAGGCCATATCAGTACTGGATAATACATACAGTCCAGAGGAGAGACCATATCAGTACTGGATAATACATACAGTCCAGAGGAGAGACCATATCAGTACTGGATAATACATACAGTCCAGAGGAGAGACCATATCAGTACTGGATAATACATACAGTCCAGAGGAGAGAGAGACCATATCAGTACTGGATAATACATACAGTCCAGAGGAGAGACCATATCAGTACTGGATAATACATACAGTCCAGAGGAGAGACCATATCAGTACTGGATAATACATACAGTCCAGAGGAGAGGCCATATCAGTACAGGATAATACATACAGTCCAGAGGAGAGACCAAATCAGTACTGGATAATACATACAGTCCAGAGTAGAGACAATATCAGTACTGGATAATACATACAGTCCAGAGGAGAGGCCATATCAGTACTGGATAATACATACAGTCCAGAGGAGAGGCCATATCAGTACAGGATAATACATACAGTCCAGAGGAGAGGCCAAATCAGTACTGGATAATACATACAGTCCAGAGGAGAGACCATATCAGTACTGGATAATACATACAGTCCAGAGAGAGACCATATCAGTACTGGATAATACATACAGTCCAGAGGAAGAGACCATATCAGTACTGGATAATACATACAGTCCAGAGGAGAGACCATATCAGTACTGGATAATACATACAGTCCAGAGAGAGAGGACCATATCAGTACTGGATAATACATACAGTCCAGAGGAGAGACCATATCAGTACTGGATAATACATACAGTCCAGAGGAGAGACCATATCAGTACTGGATAATACATACAGTCCAGAGAGGAGGCCATATCAGTACTGGATAATACATACAGTCCAGAGGAGAGACCATATCAGTACTGGATAATACATACAGTCCAGAGGAGAGACCATATCAGTACTGGATAATACATACAGAGGAGAGCCATATCAGTACTGGATAATACATACAGTCCAGAGGAGAGACCATATCAGTACTGGATAATACATATAGTCCAGAGGAGAGGCCAAATCAGTACTGGATAATACATACAGTCCAGAGAAGAGACCATATCAGTACTGGATAATACATACAGTCCAGAGAAGAGACCATATCAGTACTGGATAATACATACAGTCCAGAGAAGAGACCATATCAGTACTGGATAATACATACAGTCCAGAGGAGAGGCCATATCAGTACTGGATAATGCATACAGTCCAGAGGAGAGGCCATATCAGTACTGGATAATACATACAGTCCAGAGGAGAGACCATATCAGTACTGGATAATACATACAGTCCAGAGGGAGAGGCCATATCAGTACTGGATAATACATACAGTCCAGAGGAGACCATATCAGTACTGGATAATACATACAGTCCAGAGAAGAGGCCATATCAGTACTGGATAATACATACAGTCCAGAGGAGAGACCATATCAGTACTGGATAATACATACAGTCCAGAGGAGAGGAGGACCATATCAGTACTGGATAATACATACAGTCCAGAGGAGAGACCATATCAGTACTGGATAATACATACAGTCCAGAGAGAGACCATATCAGTACTGGATAATACATACGGTCAGAGGAGAGACCATATCAGTACTGGATAATACATACAGTCCAGAGGAGAGACCATATCAGTACTGGATAATACATACAGTCCAGAGGAGAGACCATATCAGTACTGGATAATACATACAGTCCAGAGAAGAGGCCATATCAGTACTGGATAATACCTACAGTCCAGAGGAGAGACCATATCAGTACTGGATAATACATACAGTCCAGAGGAGGAGAGACCATATCAGTACTGGATAATACATACAGTCCAGAGGAGAGGCCATATCAGTTCTGGATAATACATACAGTCCAGAGGAGAGGACCATATCAGTACTGGATAATACATACAGTCCAGAGGAGAGGCCATATCAGTACAGGATAATACATACAGTCCAGAGGAGAGGCCAAATCAGTACTGGATAATACATACAGTCCAGAGGAGAGACCATATCAGTACTGGATAAAACATACAGTCCAGAGGAGAGGCCATATCAGTACTGGATAATACATACAGTCCAGAGGAGAGGCCAAATCAGTACTGGATAATACATACAGTCCAGAGGAGAGACCATATCAGTAATGGATAATACATACAGTCCAGAGGAGAGACCATATCAGTACTGGATAATACATACAGTCCAGAGGAGAGACCATATCAGTACTGGATAATACATACAGTCCAGAGGAGAGACCATATCAGTACTGGATAATACATACAGTCCAGAGGAGAGGCCATATCAGTTCTGGATAATACATACAGTCCAGAGGAGAGACCATATCAGTACTGGATAATACATACAGTCCAGAGGAGAGACCATATCAGTACTGGATAATACATACAGTCCAGAGGAGAGGCCATATATGTTCTGCATAATACATACAGTCCAGAGGAGAGACCATATCAGTACTGGATAATACATACAGTCCAGAGGAGGCCATATCAGTACTGGATAATACATACAGTCCAGAGGAGAGGCCATATAAGTACTGGATAATACATACAGTCCAGAGTAGAGGAGGAGAGACCATATCAATACTGGATAATACATACAGTCCAGAGAAGAGACCATATCAGTACTGGATAATACATACAGACCAGAGGAGAGGCCATATCAGTACTGGATATTACATACAGTCCAGAGAAGATGCCATATATGTTCTGGATAATACATACAGTCCAGAGGAGAGACCATATCAGTACTGGATAATACATACAGTCCAGAGGAGAGGCCATATCAGTACAGGATAATACATACAGTCCAGAGGAGAGGAGGAGAGGCCATATCAGTACAGGATAATACATACAGTCCAGAGGAGAGGCCAAACCAGTACAGGATAATACATACAGTCCAGAGTAGAGACAATATCAGTACTGGATAAAACATACAGTCCAGAGGAGAGACCATATCAGTACTGGATAATACATACAGTCCAGAGGAGAGACCATATCAGTACTGGATAATACATACAGTCCAGAGGAGAGGCCATATCAGTACTGGATAATGCATACAGTCCAGAGGAGAGACCATATCAGTACTGAATATTACATACAGTCCAGAGGAGAGACCATATCAGTACTGAATATTACATACAGTCCAGAGGAGAGACCATATCAGTACTGAATATTACATACAGTCCAGAGGAGAGACCATATCAGTACTGAATATTACATACAGTCCAGAGGAGAGACCATATCAGTACTGAATATTACATACAGTCCAGAGGAGAAACCATATCAGTACTGAATATTACATACAGTCCAGAGGAGAAAAAATATCAGTATTGGATAATACATACAGTCCAGAGGAGAGACCATATCAGTACTGGATAACACATACAGTCCAGAGGAGAGGCAATATCAGTACTGGATAACACATACAGTCCAGAGGAGAGGCCATATCAGTACTGGATAATACATAGAGTCCAGGGGAGAGGCCATATCAGTACAGGATAATACATACAGTCCAGAGGAGAGACCATATCAGTACTGGATAATACATACAGTCCAGAGGAGAGGAGGAGAGACCATATCAGTACTGGATAATACATACAGTCCAGAGGAGAGACCATATCAGTACAGGATAATACATACAGTCCAGAGTAGAGACAATATCAGTACTGGATAAAACATACAGTCCAGAGGAGAGGAGGAGAGGCCATATCAGTACAGGATAATACATACAGTCCAGAGGAGAGGCCAAACCAGTACAGGATAATACATACAGTCCAGAGGAGAGGCCAAATCAGTACTGGATAATACATACAGTCCAGAGGAGAGACCATATCAGTACTGGATAATACATACAGTCCAGAGGAGAGGCCAAATCAGTACTGGATAATACATACAGTTCAGAGAAGAGACCATATCAGTACTGGATAATACATACAGTCCAGAGAAGAGGCCATATATGTTCTGGATAATACATACAGTCCAGAGGAGAGGAGGACATATCAGTTCTGGATAATACATAGAGTCCAGAGGAGAGACCATATCAGTACTGGATAATACATACAGTCCAGAGGAGAGACCATATCAGTACTGGATAATACATACAGTCCAGAGGAGAGGAGGAGAGACCATATCAGTACTGGATAATACATACAGTCCAGAGGAGAGACCATATCAGTACTGGATAATACATACAGTCCAGAGGAGAGGCCATATCAGTACAGGATAATACATACAGTCCAGAGGAGAGGAGGAGAGGCCATATCAGTACAGGATAATACATACAGTCCAGAGGAGAGGCCAAACCAGTACAGGATAATACATACAGTCCAGTGTAGAGACAATATCAGTACTGGATAAAACATACAGTCCAGCGGAGAGGCCATATCAGTACAGGATAATACATACAGTCCAGAGTAGAGACAATATCAGTACTGGATAAAACATACAGTCCAGAGGAGAGGCCATATCAGTACAGGATAATACATACAGTCCAGAGGAGAGGCCAAATCAGTACTGGATAATACATACAGTCCAGAGGAGAGGCCAAATCAGTACTGGATAATACATACAGTTCAGAGAAGAGACCATATCAGTACTGGATAATACATACAGTCCAGAGAAGAGGCCATATATGTTCTGGATAATACATACAGTCCAGAGGAGAGACCATATCAGTACTGGATAATACATACAGTCCAGAGGAGAGACCATATCAGTACTGGATAATACATACAGTCCAGAGGAGAGGCCATATAAGTACTGGATAATACATACAGTCCAGAGTAGAGGAGGAGAGACCATATCAATACTGGATAATACATACAGTCCAGAGTAGAGGAGGAGAGACCATATCAATACTGGATAATACATACAGTCCAGAGTAGAGGAGGAGAGACCATATCAATACTGGATAATACATACAGTCCAGAGAAGAGACCATATCAGTACTGGATAATACATACAGACCAGATGAGAGACCAAATCAGTACTGGATAATACATACAGTCCAGATGAGAGACCAAATCAGTTCTGGATAATACATACAGTCCAGAGGAGAGGAGGAGTGACTATATCAATACTGGAGAATACATACAGTCCAGAGGAGAGGAGGAGAGACCATATCAATACTGGATAATACATACAGTCCAGAGAAGAGACCATATCAGTACTGAATAATACATACAGTCCAGAGAAGAGGCCATATATGTTCTGGATAATACATACAGTCCAGAGGAGAGACCATATCAGTACTGGATAATACATACAGTCCAGGGGAGGGGAGGAGAGACCATATCAATACTGGTGAATACATACAGTCCAGAGTAGAGACCATATCAGTAATGAATATTACATACAGTCCAGAGGAGAGACCATATCAGTACTGGATAATACATACAGTCCAGAGGAGAGGAGGAGAGGCCAAAAAGGTACTGGATAATACATACAGTCCAGAGGAGAGACCATATCAGTACTGGATAATACATACAGTCCAGAGGAGAGACCATATCAGTACTGGCTATTACATACAGTCCAGAGGAGAGACCATATCAGTACTGGATAATACATACAGTCCAGAGGAGAGACCATATCAGTACTGGATAATACATACAGTCCAGAGGAGAGACCATATCAGTACTGGATAACACATACAGTCCAGAGGAGAGGCCATATCAGTACTGGATAACACATACCGTCCAGAGGAGAGGCCATATCAGTACTGGATAATACATACAGTCCAGAGGAGAGACCATATCAGTACTGGATAATACATAGAGTCCAGGGGAGAGGAGGAGAGGCCATATCAGTACAGGATAATACATACAGTCCAGAGGAGAGGCCAAATCAGTACTGGATAATACATACAGTCCAGAGGAGAGACCATATCAGTACTGGATAATACATACAGTCCAGAGAAGAGGCCATATATGTTCTGGATAATACATACAGTCCAGAGGAGAGGCCAAATCAGTACTGGATAATACATACAGTCCAGAGGAGAGACCATATCAATACTGGTGAATACATACAGTCCAGAGTAGAGACCATATCAGTTCTGAATATTACATACAGTCCAGAGGAGAGACCATATCAGTACTGATTATTACATACAGTCCAGAGGAGAAAAAATATCAGTACTGGATAATACATACAGTCCAGAGGAGAGACCATATCAGTACTGGATAATACATACAGTCCAGAGTAGAGGAGGAGAGACCATATCAATACTGGATAATACATACAGTCCAGAGAAGAGACCATATCAGTACTGGATAACACATACAGTCCAGAGGAGAGGCCATATCAGTACTGGATATTACATACAGACCAGAGGAGAGGCCATATCAGTACTGGATATTACATACAGACCAGAGGAGAGACCATATCAGTACTGGATAATATATACAGTCCAGAGGAGAGGAGGAGAGGCAATATCAGTACAGGATAATACATACAGTCCAGAGGAGAGACCAAATCAGTACTGGATAATACATACAGTCCAGAGGAGAGGCCATATCAGTACTGGATAATACATACAGTCCAGAGGAGAGACCATATCAGTACTGGATAATACATACAGTCCAGAGGAGAGGCCATATCAGTACTGGATAATACATACAGTCCAGAGGAGAGACCATATCAGTACTGGCTATTACATACAGTCCAGAGGAGAGACCATATCAGTACTGGCTATTACATACAGTCCAGAGGAGAGACCATATCAATACTGGAGAATACATACAGTCCAGAGGAGAGGAGGAGAGACCATATCAATACTGGAGAATACATACAGTCCAGAGGAGAGGAGGAGAGACCATATCAATACTGGATAATACATACAGTCCAGACGAGAGGAGAGACCATATCAATACTGGAGAATACATACAGTCCAGAGGAGAGGCCATATCAGTACTGGATAATACATACAGTCCAGAGGAGAGACCATATCAGTACTGGATAATACATACAGTCCAGAGGAGAGGAGGAGAGACCATATCAGTACTGGATAATACATACAGTCCAGAGGAGAGACCATATCAGTACTGGATAACACATACAGTCCAGAGGAGAGGCCATATCAGTACTGGATAATACATACAGTCCAGAGGAGAGGCCATATCAGTACTGGATAACACATACCGTCCAGAGGAGAGGCCATATCAGTACTGGATAATACATACAGTCCAGAGGAGAGACCATATCAGTACTGGATAATACATAGAGTCCAGGGGAGAGGAGGAGAGGCCATATCAGTACAGGATAATACATACAGTCCAGAGGAGAGGCCAAATCAGTACTGGATAATACATACAGTCCAGAGGAGAGACCATATCAGTACTGGATAATACATACAGTCCAGAGAAGAGGCCATATATGTTCTGGATAATACATACAGTCCAGAGGAGAGGCCAAATCAGTACTGGATAATACATACAGTCCAGAGGAGAGACCATATCAATACTGGTGAATACATACAGTCCAGAGTAGAGACCATATCAGTTCTGAATATTACATACAGTCCAGAGGAGAGACCATATCAGTACTGATTATTACATACAGTCCAGAGGAGAAAAAATATCAGTACTGGATAATACATACAGTCCAGAGGAGAGACCATATCAGTACTGGATAATACATACAGTCCAGAGTAGAGGAGGAGAGACCATATCAATACTGGATAATACATACAGTCCAGAGAAGAGACCATATCAGTACTGGATATTACATACAGACCAGAGGAGAGGCCATATCAGTACTGGATATTACATACAGACCAGAGGAGAGACCATATCAGTACTGGATAATATATACAGTCCAGAGGAGAGGAGGAGAGGCCATATCAGTACAGGATAATACATACAGTCCAGAGGAGAGACCAAATCAGTACTGGATAATACATACAGTCCAGAGGAGAGACCATATCAGTACAGGATAATACATACAGTCCAGAGGAGAGGCCATATCAGTACAGGATAATACATACAGTCCAGAGGAGAGACCAAATCAGTACTGGATAATACATACAGTCCAGAGGAGAGACCAAATCAGTACTGGATAATACATACAGTCCAGAGGAGAGGAGGAGTGACTATATCAATACTGGAGAATACATACAGTCCAGAGGAAAGAAGGAGAGACCATATCAATACTGGATAATATATACAGTCCAGAGAAGAGACCATATCAGTACTGGATAATACATACAGTCCAGAGGAGAGGCCATATCAGTACTGGATAATACATACAGTCCAGAGAAGAGGCCATATATGTTCTGGATAATACATAAAGTCCAGGGGAGGGGAGGAGAGACCATATCAGTACTGAATATTACATACAGTCCAGAGGAGAGACCATATCAGTACTGAATATTACATACAGTCCAGAGGAGAGACCATATCAGTACTGAATATTACATACAGTCCAGAGGAGAGACCATATCAGTACTGAATATTACATACAGTCCAGAGGAGAGACCATATCAGTACTGAATATTACATACAGTCCAGAGGAGAGACCATATCAGTACTGAATATTACATACAGTCCAGAGGAGAGACCATATCAGTACTGAATATTACATACAGTCCAGAGGAGAAAAAATATCAGTATTGGATAATACATACAGTCCAGAGGAGAGACCATATCAGTACTGGATAATACATACAGTCCAGAGGAGAGACCATATCAGTACTGGCTATTACATACAGTCCAGAGGAGAGACCATATCAGTACTGGATAATACATAGAGTCCAGGGGAGAGGAGGAGAGGCCATATCAGTACAGGATAATACATACAGTCCAGAGGAGAGGAGGAGAGACCATATCAGTACTGGATAATACATACAGTCTAGAGGAGAGACCATATCAGTACTGGATAATACATACAGTCCAGAGGAGAGACCATATCAGTACTGGATAATACATACAGTCCAGAGGAGAGACCATATCAGTACTGGATAATACATACAGTCCAGAGGAGAGGCCATATCAGTACTGGATAATACATACAGTCCAGAGGAGAGACCATATCAGTACTGGCTATTACATACAGTCCAGAGGAGAGACCATATCAGTACTGGCTATTACATACAGTCCAGAGGAGAGACCACATCAATACTGGAGAATACATACAGTCCAGAGGAGAGGAGGAGAGACCATATCAATACTGGAGAATACATACAGTCCAGAGGAGAGGAGGAGAGACCATATCAATACTGGATAATACATACAGTCCAGACGAGAGGAGAGACCATATCAATACTGGAGAATACATACAGTCCAGAAGAGAGACCATATCAGTACTGGATAATACATACAGTCCAGAGGAGAGGCCATATCAGTACTGGATAATACATACAGTCCAGAGGAGAGACCATATCAGTACTGGCTATTACATACAGTCCAGAGGAGAAACAATATCAGTACTGGATAATACATACAGTCCAGAGGAGAGGAGGAGAGGACATATCAGTTCTGGATAATACATACAGTCCAGAGGAGAGGAGGAGAGACCATATCAATATTGGAGAATACATACAGTCCAGAGGAGAGACCATATCAATACTGGATAATACATACAGTCCAGAGGAGAGGCCATATCAGTACTGGATAATACATACAGTCCAGAGGAGAGGAGGAGAGACCATATCAATACTGGAGAATACATACAGTCCAGAGGAGAGGCCATATCAGTACTGGATAATACATACAGTCCAGAGGAGAGGAGGAGAGACCATATCAGTACAGGATAATACATACAGTCCAGAGGAGAGACCATATCAGTACAGGATAAAACATACAGTCCAGAGGAGAGAACATATCAGTACTGGATAATACATACAGTCCAGAGGAGAGACCATATCAGTACTGGATAATACATACAGTCCAGAGGAGAGACCATATCAGTACTGGATAATACATACAGTCCAGAGGAGAGGAGGAGAGGCCATATCAGTACAGGATAATACATACAGTCCAGAGGAGAGGCCATATCAGTACTGGATAATACATACAGTCCAGAGGAGAGGCCATATCAGTACTGGATAATACATACAGTCCAGAGGAGAGACCATATCAGTACAGGATAAAACATACAGTCCAGAGGAGAGAACATATCAGTACTGGATAATACATACAGTCCAGAGGAGAGACCATATCAGTACTGGATAATACATACAGTCCAGAGGAGAGACCATATCAGTACTGGATAATACATACAGTCCAGAGGAGAGGAGGAGAGGCCATATCAGTACAGGATAATACATACAGTCCAGAGGAGAGGAGGAGAGGACATATCAGTTCTGGATAATACATACAGTCCAGAGGAGGCTGGTTGGCAAAAATATATGAGGACGGGCTCATTGTAATGGCTGGAATTAAATTAAAGGAAAGGTATCAAACACATCAAACACATGGGCTCAACATTTGTTAGATACCAGTCTATTTAATATTTTCCAGCCATTACAATGGACCTGTAGTCTGATATCTCTGTGACATCATATACAATAAGTCTAGTGGCAACTTCTTTCTACTCCTACACTAAGTTTTATGACATTTTATTAGGAAGTTGGATTTGATACCTCTTCTAGCTCAGACAGGAAGTTCAGGTGGTCTCTGCTCTGCAGGCACTTCCTCTTCCTGCGGTGTTTCTGTTTCTTCTCCTGGTGGGACAGGAAGTTGTCCACCACTGCCGCCTGCTCACAGCGACCCCTACTGCCGCGACTGGATGCCTGCAGAACGGCAGACTCCGCAGCCTCAAACCCACACAGGTCAAAGGAGTACCTGCAACACAAAGAAAAACCTGTCAACTGGATGTACAATGTCGATATTGTGGATTCATACAAACCCCTGGGCAATATTCACTCACTCACTTTCTCCCTCCCTCACTCACTTACTAACCATGTAAACTAACAGAGAGATAGATACCTGCGTCGTGTGTTGGTCCCCTTCTCTGTCTGGTCAGAGGTGCTGTTGTTGTCTGTCCCTATGCCGCTGTCGCTGGGAATAGTCTCCTCGCTGTGTGATTCACTGATGGGTGACAGCGTCACCTCTTTGATGGACGCCGCCCCCTCAGATAGGTGGGACGGGGAGTTGGCCAGGAGGCGCGGGGGAGAGAGCTTCCAGCCGGCCCCCAGTAGCCCCCTGCCTGGGGGTTTAGAGGGCAGGGCACTGATGGGCTGCAGGCTGGGCATGGTGGCGTCAGAGTGGAGGCCGTGAGGGCTGGGGTGGCACAGAGAGGACAGGGTGTGGGGTCTGAGGAGGAGGGTACTGGAGCTGAGAGGGGGGGAGGAAGGCACTAGAAGTCTGTTGTACAGGCTGGACATGGAGGCAGGCACAGGGGGCTTGGTCCCCCCACCTCTGGGGGGAAGGGTTTGGGTGTCAGAGTGCGGCTTCCTCCCCCTCTTCTTCCCGATGTAGATAGTTCCTCTTTTACTGACGTTGATCTGCTTTCCCAGACGAGCCTCAATGGTAGAGGCCATGACCGTCATGGCGGAAGAGACCGGAGCCGAGGCGGACTTCAGCGCCAGGCTGCCATGTTGGCTGGAGCATGATAGGATCTCATTCAGGATGCTCTGTACCTTCCCCAGCTTCAACCTCTTCACCGGCCTGACGTGGGCACCCTCACCACGCTTCAGTTTCAACTCATTAATATTGGGGCTAGTGGAACCAGATGCGATTTGGGATAGTGTGGTCTTTCTCCTACGGCTGAGCCCAGCAGGGCTGTCCCGGGCCAGAGGGCTCAGGGGGGGAGGTGGAGGTGCCCTCGTGGATGGTTTCCACAGTGAGCAGGGGTTGTTTTTTGGGACGACCTCGTTTGCGCTTGGCGGGGGTGTGGACAGTCAGACTGTCTGTGTTGGTGTACAGGGGGCTGGAGGGGGTGATGGGGAAGGCAGAGGGGGGGCTCACACATAGTTGACAGGGGGCTGCGGCCACTCTCCCTCTGGACTAGGTTGGGGAGGCTTCGGGACTTCAGGTAGGACCACCGGTCCTTGGTCTTGGGGAGGCTGGGGCTGGGGTTAGGGCTGGGTTTTAGGCTAGTGTTGGGGTTAGGGTTAAATATGGGGCTTAGTTTGGGCGATCTAGGGTTAAGGTTGAGAGTGGATCTTGAACTAGGGATATGGTTGGGGTTAGGGCTAGGCAGTCTGGGGCTAGGGTTAGGATCAGGGTGTTTGTGGGGATCTGTGGCTGATCTAGGATGGCCAACTGGGTTCTTCCTCATCCAGCTCTGGATCATGGCTGATTCCATGTTGGCCCCACTCATCACCCTCGCTCCTTTCTCCTCTCTCTCACCTATCTCTGTTCTCTCTCCTATCTCTGTTCTCTCTCCCTTATCTGCTCTTTCTTCTTTCTCCCCTCTCTCTCCTCTGTCCCTGTCTGCCTCAAGCTGGCTACCCTCCTCACTCCGTCCTGACCGAGATTCACTCCTGTGGGAGTCCGTCTTGTTGCCTTCCATCTTGTGGGCCGCTTTGGGCTCTGGAGGGCCTGATTTGCTCCTCTCTGTGATATCAGTGCCCTGCAGCTGTTCTGATTGGTCTTTCTGGGTGAGTGACTCCTGGTGACACCGCCTTCTCCTCCTTTTCCTCCCTATTCCCTCCTCCATCAGCTCAGGAGCACCAAGCATTGGCATCTCCCTCACTTCCTCTTTTCTTGTCCTCCCTATGCTCTCTCTCTCCTCCTCCTTTCTTGTCCTCCCTATGCTCTCCCTCTCCTCCTCCTTTCTTGTCCTCCCTATGCTCTCCCTCTCCTCCTCCTTTCTTGTCCTCCCTATGCTCTCCCTCTCCTCCTTTCTTGTCCTCCCTATGCTCTCTCTCTCCTCCTCCTTTCTTGTCCTCCTATGCTCTCCTCTCTCCTCCTCCTTTCTTGTCCTCCCTATGCTCTCCCTCTCCTCCTCCTTTCTTGTCCTCCCTATGCTCTCCCTCTCCTCCTCCTTTCTTGTCCTCCCTATGCTCTCCCTCTCCTCCTCCTTTCTTGTCCTCCCTATGCTCTCCCTCTCCTCCTCCTTTCTTGTCCTCCCTATGCTCTCCCTCTCCTCCTCCTTTCTTGTCCTCCCTATGCTCTCCCTCTCTTCTCTCTCCAGCTCAGGGGTCTCCTCCCTCCTGTACTTCTGTCTTTCATCCAGAACTATCAGACTCTCCGGATCTTTCTCTGCCATCCTCCCCCATGGCAACTCAGCATTGTGGGTATTACCCAGAGTCCTCTGGGTGTCCTTCCTGCCGTACTTCCTCTTGATGTTTCCAAACAGCTGCTCAGTGACCTCCTGTAATCCCCGTCCTCTGGAGAGAGAGGTCAGGTTCAGAATGCTGGCGTCCGTTACTACGGGCAACACGGGATCAGGGCTCAGGGGTCGCTGGGGAAAGGGGCTGAAAGAGCGAGGGGAGGGGCTTTCTGGGACTCTCTTCATTGGAGGTTTGAGGAAGGAAGGGGCCAGATCAGAGAGAGGGATCCTATTGGCTCCCGCTGATTCTCTGCTGGGCTCAGTATGCACTGGATTGGCTGGGGATGCGGAGGGAGGCGTGGCCCAGGCTGGACTGTGTGTATGTTGGTAAGTGAGTTGTGGTGGCTGTGTGTGTTGCTGTTGGGGTTGGTGTGTGAGTGTGTGTGGGGGCAGTGGTGTGGTGTGTAGGATAGAGGGCTTGGACTGGTGTTTCGGGGGGGTGACATCCCCAAGTAGTTGCAGTAGCCCTCCCTCTTTAGGTTCTGCTGCTCTGAAGGGTCTCTCATAGGTCTGAAGATAGAAACACAAAGAAGAGAATGGAGAAATATCAACATGTGACAGCATGTTTAAGCATTTTGACAACAATGTGGTAAAGATGTTCCAGAGAGAGAGAGAGAGAAAGAGACATAGAGAGAGAGAGAGAGAGAGAGAGAGAGAGAGAGAGAGAGAGAGAGAGAGAGAGAGAGAGAGAGAGAGAAAGAGACATAGAGAGAGAGAGAGAGAGAGAGAGAGAGAGAGAGAGAGAGAGAGAGAGAGAGAGAGAGAGAGAGAGAGAGAGAGAGAGAGAGAGAGAGAGAGAGAGAGAGAGAGAGAGAGAGAGAGAGAGAGAGAGAGAGAGAGAGAGAGAGAGAGAGAGAAAGAGTGAGAGAAAGAGAGAGAGAGAGAGAGAGAGAGAGAGAGAGAGAGAGAGAGAGAGAGAGAGAGAGAGACAGAGTGAGAGAGAGAGAGAAAGAGACAGAGAGAGAAAGAGAGAGAGAGAGAGAGAGAGAAAGAGAGAGAGAGAGAAAGAGAGAGAAAAGAGAAAAAGAGACAGAGAGAGAAGAATACACTAGTAGAAGACAAGGGGAAGAGAAGGGGGTCAAAACAGAGGAGCTTCTATCAAGATGTCAGGATGCTCAACCAGTCAGCGGAGGACGTCTGGATAACTGAATCACACAACCCCTAACTCCTTGTTCTCAGTTTAAACATCAATACAGTACACACACTAGTCTAAACACTGTGGTGTGTACCACTAGACATTCAGTAACAGAATGTTAAGGGGCTGAAATGTAAAGAAGCGGATGTGTGTGTGAAATGTAAAGAAGCGGATGTGTGTGTGTGGTTTTGTCTGTTATTAGCAGGCTCAGCCTATAATGCAATAACCTGTCTGATGTAATGAGCTACAGAGATGCAGTTAAACACATCTCTGCTTTTCAGCAGGTACCCCCCTCCCACACACACTCACAGCAGCACGAACAAGACCAGAGCCCATGACAGCCATTTTACAGGATGCACCTCTGCTCAGTGGTTGCAGGAAACAAAGCATAACAGCCATACGCAGTCACATCTCCTCAACCACTCTGCTACAGTCACATCTCCTCTACCACTCTGCAACACAGTCACATCTCCTCTACCACTCTGCTACAGAGTCACATCTCCTCAACCACTCTGCTACACAGTCACATCTCCTCTACCACTCTGCTACACAGTCACATCTCCTCTACCACTCTGCTAAAGTCACATCTCCTCTACCACTCTGCTACACAGTCACATCTCCTCTACCACTCTGCTACAGAGTCACATCTCCTCTACCACTCTGCTACACAGTCACATCTCCTCTACCACTCTGCTACACAGTCACATCTCCTCTACCACTCTGCTAAAGTCACATCTCCTCTACCACTCTGCTACACAGTCACATCTCCTCTACCACTCTGCTAAAGTCACATCTCCTCTACCACTCTGCTACAGTCACATCTCCTCTACCACTCTGCAACACAGTCACATCTCCTCTACCACTCTGCTACAGAGTCACATCTCCTCAACCACTCTGCTACACAGTCACATCTCCTCTACCACTCTGCTACACAGTCACATCTCCTCTACCACTCTGCTAAAGTCACATCTCCTCTACCACTCTGCTACACAGTCACATCTCCTCTACCACTCTGCTAAAGTCACATCTCCTCTACCACTCTGCTAAAGTCACATCTCCTCTACCACTCTGCTACACAGTCACATCTCCTCTACCACTCTGCTAAAGTCACATCTCCTCTACCACTCTGCTAAAGTCACATCTCCTCTACCACTCTGCTACAGAGTCACATCTCCTCAACCACTCTGCTACACAGTCACATATCCTCTACCACTCTGCTACACAGTCACATCTCCTCTACCACTCTGCTACACAGTCACATCTCCTCTACCACTCTGCTAAAGTCACATCTCCTCTACCACTCTGCTACACAGTCACATATCCTCTACCACTCTGATACACAGTCACATCTCCTCTACCACTCTGCTAAAGTCACATCTCCTCTACCACTCTGCTACACAGTCACATCTCCTCTACCACTCTGCTAAGGTCTCCTGAACAACTCTGCTACAAAGTCACTTCTCCTCATCATCCCATCAGTAGTCAGTGAGTGAGCCTAATTCTGCTTCTACTCCTTAAAGAGGATGAGAGAGGGTGGGACAGTGGAGAGGAGGATGAGAGAGGGTGGAACAGTGGGGAGGAGGGTGAAAGAGGGTGGGACAGTGGTGAGGAGGGTGAGAGAGGGTGGGACAGTGGGAGGAGGGTGGGAGAGAGAAGGACAGTGGGGAGGAGGGTGAGAGAGGGTGGGACAGTGGGGAGGAGGGTGAGAGAGGGTGGGACAGTGGGGAGGAGGGTGAGAGAGGGTGGGACAGTGGGGAGGAGGATGAGAGAGGGTGGGACAGTGGGGAGGAGGGTGAGAGAGGGTGGGACAGTGGGAGGAGGGTGGGAGAGGGAAAGACAGTGAGGAGGAGGGTGAGAGAGGGTGGGACAGTGGGGAGGAGGATGAGAGAGGGTGGGACAGTGGAGAGGAGGATGAGAGAGGGTGGAACAGTGGGGAGGAGGGTGAAAGAGGGTGGGACAGTGGTGAGGAGGGTGAGAGAGGGTGGGACAGTGGAGAGGAGGGTGAGAGAGGGTGGGACAGTGGGAGGAGGGTGGGAGAGAGAAGGACAGTGGGGAGGAGGGTGAGAGAGGGTGGGACAGTGGGGAGGAGGGTGAGAGAGGGTGGGACAGTGGGGAGGAGGGTGAGAGAGGGTGGGACAGTGGGGAGGAGGATGAGAGAGGGTGGGACAGTGGGGAGGAGGGTGAGAGAGGGTGGGATAGTGGGAGGAGGGTGGGAGGAGGGAAAGACAGTGAGGAGGAGGGTGAGAGAGGGTGGGACAGTGGGGAGGAGGGTGAGAGAGGGTGGGAC
The DNA here is from genome assembly GCF_021184085.1 of Oncorhynchus gorbuscha. NCBI lineage: Eukaryota > Metazoa > Chordata > Actinopteri > Salmoniformes > Salmonidae > Oncorhynchus > Oncorhynchus gorbuscha. Next base: position 69,337,771 of record NC_060177.1, read on the forward strand.
AGTGGGGAGGAGGGTGGGAGAGGGTGGGACAGTGGGAGGAGGGTGGGAGAGGGAAGGACAGTGGGGAGGAGGGTGAGAGAGGGTGGGACAGTGGGGAGGAGGATGAGAGAGGGTGGGACAATGGAGAGGAGGATGAGAGAGGGTGGGACAGTGGAGAGGAGGATGAGAGAGGGTGGGGCAGTGGGGAGGAGGGTGAGAGAGGGTGGAACAGAGGGGAGGAGGGTGAGAGATGGAGAGAGAGGGACAGGGGGAGGAGAGAGATAGGGACAGGGGATGCGGGGGAGGGAGAGGGGACGAGGGAGAGAAAGAGGGGGACGACGGAGAGAGAGGGACAGGGGGAGGAGAGAGCGGGATGTGGGGGAGGAGGGAGAGGAGGAAGAGAGAAAGACCGGGGGATAAGGGAGTGAGAGAAGGACAGGGGGAGGAGGAAGAGAGAGAGTGGCGAGAAAAAGGAGAGGGGAGGAGGGAGAGACAGAGGGACAGGGGAAAAGAGGTTGAGAGAGACAGGGGGAGGAGGGAGAGCGAGAGAGAGGGACAGAGGGGAGGAGGGAGAGAGGGGAGGACAGGGGAGGAGGGAAAGACAAGGGTGAGGAGGGAGAGACATGGGGGATGAGGGGAAGGGAGGAGCAGGGGGGAGGAGGGGGAGAGATGCGCATCACACACACATACACACACACAGAGATGCCAGCTGATTACAGTGTCATTTTTAGCTGGGTACTTTTTCCACTTAAATTAACTAGGCTACTTTTCATTTCGCTAGTCAGAAAAAAAGTATGCCGAGCCCTCTCCCTCTAGAATGAGCGATAGGCATCTTCTAGTGTCTATTGATAGGCCAGGTGCCTGTCAATCCCAAAGTGAGAGATAACAAGGAAACAGTGCTGATTTGCCAGTCCAATAGTGTGCAACTGCAGCCCGCAATTCAGGGCGTCCCTGTATGTGGGCATTCCTGCATCTGCAGGAACGGCCCCCCTCGAGCATCCCATTGGTTTTTTCATGAACACCCTCCTTCGAGCATCGCATTGGTTCCTGCATGAATGCCCCTCCCTCCTCGAGCAAGACGTCTTTATGCTTATGTGACACTTTTGAATGTGGGTCAAAAGGGAAATAAAATAATTATTAGAGTTTTCGCCCCGTCTACACAGTCTACCCCGCCTTCCACTAGCACATCAGGCGGGAGGCTGCGACGCTGTGTGCTAGCTAGCTAAGTGTGCTAGCTAACTAGCTAGTTACCTAGCACACGGTGTCGACCCCACCTCCCGCCTGCTGTGTACCAGAGAAAACCATGCCGACAGGCGGGGACGAAGGACACTGTCTACCGGTCGTCCCTGCCTCCCGCTAGCACAGCAGACGGGAGGCCAGGGCGGCACCATGTACTAGCTAGCTTGATAGTTAGTGACAATGTGTGCTAGCTAGCGTGCCCGCCTGCTGTGTACCAGAGTCGTCCTCAGGACTAGCTGGCTAAGATTGCACCGTGTCCTTTGCCCCTGCCTCCCGAACACCTGCCCTTGTCGTCGTTAACAGAACTTTAGGAAAACAGACAGGTGTGGGTGACGGACACTTGTCTACCGGTGTATGGCTAGCTAGCTACCGTTGTCGCCTCCGCCCCTTCTTCTGTGGTGTTTATCGCTGGCTGGCATCCAAAGTGATTGTTCATTAACGCCACCTACTGTACTTGAGCACCCCTGCCTCTTGCCTGTCCCAACTTAAAAATGGACCAATAGAAGTATAAAGAGCGGTTCCTGTAGATGCAGGAATGCCCACATGCAGGAACGCCCCAAAATGCAGTCCGCAATTGCACCCTTCTCTGACAGTCTGCTGTCAGTCCTGCCTCTTGGTACCTGAGTGTGTGTGTGTCGTGTGCACTGTGGTTGCAGCCAAATTTCTACAGGGCAAGAGCATGAATTTGCATGTCCCATCTAATGTGAGTGAATGTGTACGTTCCACATAATGTGGTAAAGATGAGTCGAAATCCACTTAGCCCATTGTTTTCTGCGGTAGCGATGAGTCGAAATCCACTTAGCCCATTGTTTTCTGCGGTAGCGATGAGTCGAAATCCACTTAGCCCATTGTTTTCTGTGGTAGCGATGAGTCGAAATCCACTTAGCCCATTGTTTTCTGTGGTAGCGATGAGTCGAAATCTACTTAGCCCATTGTTTGTGGTAGCGATGAGTCGAAATCCACTTAGCCCATTGTTTTCTGTGGTAGCGATGAGTCGAAATCCACTTAGCCCATTGTTTTCTGTGGTAGCGATGAGTCGAAATCCACTTAGCCCATTGTTTTCCTTGGTAGCGATGAGTCGAAATCCACTTAGCCCATTGTTTTCTGTGGTAGCGATGAGTCGAAATCTACTTAGCCCATTGTTTGTGGTAGCGATGAGTCGAAATCCACTTAGCCCATTGTTTTCTGTGGTAGCGATGAGTCGAAATCCACTTAGCCCATTGTTTTCTGTGGTAGCGATGAGTCGAAATCCACTTAGCCCATTGTTTTCTGTGGTAGCGATGAGTCGAAATCTACTTAGCCCATTGTTTGTGGTAGCGATGAGTCGAAATCCACTTAGCCCATTGTTTTCTGTGGTAGCGATGAGTCGAAATCTACTTAGCCCATTGTTTTCTGTGGTAGCGATGAGTCGAAATCCACTTAGCCCATTGTTTTCTGTGGTAGCGATGAGTCGAAATCCACTTAGCCCATTGTTTTCTGTGATAGCGATGAGTCGAAATCCACTTAGCCCATTGTTTTCTGTGGTAGCGATGAGTCGAAATCCACTTAGCCCATTGTTTTCTGTGGTAGTGATGAGTCATTTACATTTACATTTAAGTCATTTAGCAGACGCTCTTATCCAGAGCGACTTACAAATTGGTGCATTCACCTTATGACATCCAGTGGAACAGCCACTTTACAATAGTGCATCTAAATATTTTAAGGGGGGTGAGAAGGATTACTTTATCCTATCCTAGGTATTCCTTAAAGAGGTGGGGTTTCAGGTGTCTCCGGAAGGTGGTGATTGACTCCGCTGTCCTGGCGTCGTGAGGGAGTTTGTTCCACCATTGGGGAGCCAGAGCAGCGAACAGTTTTGACTGGGCTGAGCGGGAACTGTACTTCCTCAGTGGTAGGGAGGCGAGCAGGCCAGAGGTGGATGAACGTAGTGCCCTTATTTGGGTGTAGGGCCTGATCAGAGCCTGGAGGTACTGAGGTGCCGTTCCCCTCACAGCTCCGTAGGCAAGCACCATGGTCTTGTAGCGGATGCGAGCTTCAACTGGAAGCCAGTGGAGAGAGCGGAGGAGCGGGGTGACGTGAGAGAACTTGGGAAGGTTGAACACTAGACGGGCTGCGGCGTTCTGGATGAGTTGTAGGGGTTTAATGGCACAGGCAGGGAGCCCAGCCAACAGCGAGTTGCAGTAATCCAGACGGGAGATGACAAGTGCCTGTATTAGGACCTGCGCCGCTTCCTGTGTGAGGCAGGGTCGTACCCTGCGGATGTTGTAGAGCATGAACCTACAGGAACGGGCCACCGCCTTGATGTTAGTTGAGAACGACAGGGTGTTGTCCAGGATCACGCCAAGGTCGAAATCCACTTAGCCCATTGTTTTCTGTGGTAGCGATGAGTCGAAATCCACTTAGCCCATTGTTTTCTGTGGTAGCGATGAGTCGAAATCCATGTGACAAATAAAATTTGATTTGACTTGATCAGTCACAGTCTACCATTGAAAAACGTTGAAAACTCACATGTAAATGTCATGCTATTTGTATTTGAGCAATATGATTGGCCATTCATTCCATGCTCCCGCGAGTCACACCCACTCGAGCAGTACATGAGTTGATGCCTTCACACAGCACACGCAAGCTGTCCAGAGCAAAAAGAAGCGCCCATCAATCTACTCACTGAGCTTATTTATTTTAGGGAAAGTGATTTACAAAAATAAACTTTTATTAGTGAACATATTAGCAATATGCTGGCTACTGTTGATAATCTGTATAAAGAAAGATAAAAAAAGACACCGAGCATTGTTCTAGGCTCGTCTACTGTTGATAGTCTGTATAAAGATACAAAAAGACATCTAGCATTGGTCTTGGCTCTTCTACTGTTGATAGTCTGTATAAAGAAAGATACAAAAAGACATCTAGCATTGGTCTTGGCTCTTCTACTGTTGATAGTCTGTATAAAGATACAAAAAGACATCTAGCATTGGTCTTGGCTCTTCTACTGTTGATAGTCTGTATAAAGAAAGATACAAAAAGACACCTAGCATTGGTCTTGGCTCGTCTACTGTTGATAGGCTGTATAAAGAAAGATACAAAAAGACATCTAGCATTGGTCTAGGCTCGTCTACTGTTGCCAGTCAATGTCTATTTTGGAACGTTTGTCTTAAAGGGGCAGCATCCTATTTTCAAATCTTCTCAAAATGACATAATTTAGACAAAAACTGAACGCAAATAATACCATGCAATTCTAAAGAATAGAGTAATGACTGGCTAAATTATATTATACAGCTTAATGCATATCATAATAACTAAACGTAGTCTACTAATGGCTGAATATAGAGAAAGCATGCCAACCTATAAGCCCTGCATGACCCCAATGTATTTAAGAACTACACCATATCCGGGCCAGTAGAAATTATGTTCGGGCCAGTCGTTTTTTAGCCACATTGGACCCTGTTGTGTTTCATATGCAGCCACAGAGTGATGGCACATAGGCTATATATTGTGCTTTGATTGACAAAGAGCAAGCTTGAGTCGTTTTTAAAAGGTTTCGAACTGACTGAATATAGTCAATCTCATATAGCCTTGCTATTCATACAGTGCATTCAGAAAGTAAATCAGACCCCTTGACTTTTTCCACATTTTGTTATGATACAGCCATATTCTAAAATTGATTAAATGATATTTTCCTCATCAATCTACACACAATAACCCATAATGTGAATATGAAAACAAATTGAAGCTGCTTGAGAGAATGCCAAGAGTGTGCAAAGCTGTCATCAATGCAAAGGATGGCTACTTTGAAGAATCTAAAATCTAAAAACTGTTTGGTTTTGTTTAAAACTTTTTTGGTTACTACATGTTTCCATATGTGTTTTTTTCATAGTTTTGATGTCTTCGCTCTTATTCTACAATGTAGAAAATAGTACAAATAAAGAAAAACTCTAGAATGAGTAGGTGTCCAAACTTTTGACTGGTACTGTATGTAAATGTGATATTTCAGTTTATTTTTTATTTTTAATGAATTTGCAAACATTTCTAAAAAACTGTTTTTGCTTTGCCATTATGGGTTATTGTGTGTAGACTGATGGGGGGAAAAAAACATTTAATCAATTTTCGAATAAGGCTGTAACGGGGGGGGAGCTGATTCCATCCACACGTTATCCCATACCTCTAGTTATATTATGATGCTATGTGTTCTAAAGTGGGGGTCTGAATATTTTAAAAGTTTGAATAATTTCCAAATGCACTGTAAATCCCACAGCGTAGTTATGTCCATGGTTTCGTATTCGGACAATAAACTAATCATATAGTTAGTATTTTCGATAGTCAATCAGGACTTGCCATACAGTGACGTTGAAGTGAGTGAATCATCAGTAGCCTACCGAATTGCATCCGTAAGAGAGCTGGTCATTTGGCTTATCTGCAGATAAATTATGTTTTTTTTAATGAAGATGGTGAATCCTCCTCACTGCAGGGTCAATAGGTAGGTTAGTGGAGAGATAGCCTCACTGTGGTCCAAAATATGATAAAAGAAAACCAATTTAACTGTTTTAAATGCTAATGAAACGTATATGGTATTTCCAACTATATTGATATAGGTCTACTGATTTAGTCAACGTTTTGACAATGGAGCAGTCATCTGCTGCTTTCTGTGTAGCAAAGCCCATGTTTAACACCTGCTTCCTTCTTCAATCATACCTGTATTGCAGATAGCTGAGAAAATGCCTCTTATTAGTAAGCTTGAAGTGAGCAGACTATTACAGCATTCTATAAAGGCCCAGTACTGTCAAAATGAAGATGTTCCTGTGTTTTAAATCATATTATACAGGGGAGCCTGGATGGCTACTTTTTCTATTTGGCTGGCTACTCTATGTGCTTGCATGGACAAAGACACATGCATAGGGACACACAGAAATGTTTATCTGCAGAGTCACGGATGGCCATCATTTCCAGGATGCTTAGAGATGTGTCTGGAGAGGGAGCTGTGTGTGTGTGTAAGGTGACACTGGAGAGGAGACGGCATGTCGTTAGATAGAATGACAGGCACCTGATACAGACACGGTAACTCAAATGACACATAATATCTTAGAAATGACTGGCAGGAGCCAATACCCTCTCTCTACATCACACACACAGTCAATAGTCCCAAATACTAAAAGAAACATGCGTTTTAAATCTAACACCACAGATAATTCACCAATTATTCTCTCTATCTATTCTCTTGCCTCTCGCTCTCTGAGCTGTGACATGAGTCCCTCTAACCACAAACTCACCACAGAGATAATAAAGGAAGGATGCATGGCCACTTCCCCTGAGAGAGAATAAAATCTCTCTCTCTCTCCATGGGAAACATATGTTTACATTGATAAAGCAAGTGAAATAGATCATTTTGTTTATTAATAGTGAACATTACACAATAATAAAGACCTTTCAAATGCCATAGTGTCATATTATGTACAAATAGTTAAAGTACAAAAGGGAAATACATACACATAAATATTGGTATTTACAATGGTGTTTGTTCACCACCATTTTTTGTGGCAACACGTCACAAATCTTGCTGCTGTGATGTCACACTGTGGAATTTCACCCATTAGATATGGGAGTTAATAAAAAAATTGGGTTTGTTTTGGAATTATTTGTGTGTCTGTGTAATCTGAGGGAAATATGTGCATGAAGGTAGGAAGTGAATCTCAGTTTCCACCTAATTTTGTGGGCAGTGTGCACATAGCCCGTCTTCACTTGGGAGCCAGGTCTGCCTACGGCAGACTTTCTCAATAGCTAGACTATGCTCACCGGGTCTGTACATTCCTTAAGTTTGGGTCAGTCAGAGTGGTCAGGTATTCTGCCACTGTGTACTCTCTGTTTAGGGCCAAATAGCATTTTAGTTCGCTCAGTTTTTTGTGAATTCCTTCCAATATGTCAAGTAATTCTCTTGTTGTTTTCTCATGATTTGGTTGGGTCTAATTGTGTTGCTGTCCTGGGGCTCTGTGGGGTCTGTTTGTGAACAGTCCTAGGACCAGCTTGCTTAGGGGGTTCTTCTCCAGGTTCATCTCTCTGTAGGTTTGGGAATCGCTACCTTATAGATGGTTGTAGAATTTAACATCTCTTTTCTGGATTTTGGTAACAAGCGGGTATCGGCCTAATTCTGCTCTGCATGCATTATTTGGTGTTTCATGTTGTACATGGAGGATATTTTTGCAGAATTCTACATGCAGTCTCAATTTGGTGTTTGTCCCTATTTTGTGAATTCTTGGTTGGTGAGCGGACCCCAGACCTCACAACCATAAAGGGCAATGAGTTCTATAACTGATTCAAGTATTTTTCGCCATTGGTATGTTAAATTTTATGTTCCTTTTGATGGCATAGAAATCTCTCTCCCCCATCCCTCCTATTGTTGTCCTTACTACCCACTATTTCCATTTCACATCACACTCTCTTTAGTTTAACTCTATTTTGTCAGTCCCAATGTTCCTCCTGCCCAGTGGTGTGCACGTACTGCTAGCTGACAGTAGGGGGTGGGAGCCAGCTCAACCCTGAACTCCCTAATCCTCCCCTAGCCTCTACCCCCTAGACTAGGGGCTACCCTTTTTCACTCCAACCCCAGTTGTAACTCACCTGCTTCAGTTTATCAGCCATCTTATTATTAGAATCTAGTGTGCTAGTTTAGGGTTGGAGTGAAAACCTACAGGAAGGTAGCTCTCCAGAAACAGGATTGGAGATCCCTGCCCTAAACACTTACCTTAGCCCCTGGCTCCTAGGCACTACACACTTTAAGACTAATCCTAACTTTATGTACCATATCATAAACATGGTTACAATTCCACATATAGCCTACATGGTCTCAGGTCACATATCTAACTGATTATTTCTGTTGTCAAAATGCCTTCAGCAGTCTACTCATTTGGAGTGTTGAGTCATATGAAGAGTCACACACACACACATAACTTGATGAGTCACAGAGTGACCTTTAACTCCACAGAGGAGTGAGTCACACTTTCTCCATGACCCTCCGCTTTGACCCCTTTTGGTCTTGAGTGTTACATCATGTGGTCCGTTGTAGCTCAGTTGGTAGAGAATGGCGCTTGTAATGCCAGGGTAGTTGGTTTGATTCCTGGGACCACCCATATGTAAGATGTATGTATTCATGACTGTAAGTTGCTTTGGATAAAAGCATAAATTATAATATCAGCCTGTCTCTCTGTGCGTGTGTGCGTGTGTGCGTGTGCGTGTGCGTGTGTGTGTGAGACACTGTTGCACATCCCAAACTGACCCCTACCACCTATTTTTTTTCATTTCACCTGTATTTAACCAGGTAGGCCAGTTGAGAACAAGTTCTCATTAACAACTGTGACCTGGCCAAGGTAAAGCAAAGCAGTGTGACACAAACAACACAGAGTTATACATGGGATAAACAAATGTACAGTCAATAACACAATAGAAAGGTCTACATACAGTGTGTGCAAATGTAGGAAGATTAGGGAGGTAAGGCAATAAATAGGCCATTGTGGCGAAATAAGTACAATTTAGCAATTTAACACTGGAGTGATAGATGTGCAGAAGATGAATGTGCAAGTAGAGATACTGGGGTGCAAAGGAGCAAAAAATAAATAATATGGGGATGAGGTAGTTGGGTGGGCTATATACAGATGGCTGTGTACAGGTACAGTGATCGGTAAGCTGTTCTGACAGCTGATGCTTAAAGTTAGTGAGGGAGAAATAAGACTCCAGCTTCAGTGATCGTTCCAGTCATTGGCAGCAGAGAACTGGAAGGAAGTGACCAGTGAGCTGAGATAAGGAGGGGCTTTATCTAGCAAAGACTTATAGATGACCTGGAGCCAGTGGGTTTGGCAACGAATATGAATCGAGGGCCAGCCAATGAGAGCATACAGGTCACAGTGGTGGATAGTATATGGGGCTTTGGTGACAACACGGATGGCACTGTGATAGCAAATTGCATGCAGTCTGAGTAGAATATTGGGGGCTATTTTGTAAAGTCCAGGACCGGTAAGATAGTCCGTTTTACGAGGGTATGTTCGGCAGCATGAGTGAAGAATGCTTTGTTGCGAAATTCTAGATTTAATTTTGGATTGGAGATGCTTAAAACCTCTTGAAGCTAGGGGGCACTATTTTTATGTTTGGAAAAATAATGTTCCCAAAGTAAACAGCCTATTTCTCAGGACCAGATACTAGAATATGCATATGCTAATATGCTATTTTGAAAACTCCATGTTCCATAGCCTGCCTTTGCTCCATTTAAAGGGATATCAACCAGATTCCTTTTCCTATCGCTTCCTCAACGTGTCAACAGTCTATAGACATAGTTTCAGGCTTTAATTTTGAAAAATGAGCGAGAAAGATAACATCGCGTCCTTGTATGGCCGGATGCCAGCAGTGTTTTGCTTGGCGCAACAGAGTTTGGGCAGCCATTGCTCTCCGACTGAAGACAGTTGCGGTTGATGTATTATCGATTATATATTTTAAAAACAACCTGAGGATTGATTATGAAAAACCTTTGACATGTTTCTGTGGACATTACGGATACTATTTGGAATTTGTCTGCGTTTTCGTGACCGCTCTTTCTTGTGGATTTCTGAACATAACGCGACAAACAAACGGAGGTAGTTTGGATGTGAAAATAATCTTTATGGAACAAAAGGACCATTTATTGTGTAACTGAGAGTCTCGTGAGTGAAAACATCCGAAGATCATCAAAGGTAAACGATTAATTTGATTGCTTTTCTGATTTTCGTGACCAAGCTACTTGATGCTACGTGTTCATAATGTTTTGTTGAACGATTGATAAACTTACACAAACGCTTGGATTGCTTTTGCTGTAAAGCATATTTTCAAAATCTGACATGACAGGTGGATTAACAAAAGGCTAAACTGTGTTTTGCTATATTGCACTTGTGATGTCATGAATATAAATATATATATATTTTTAGTAATATTATTTAAATGTGGCGCTATGCAATTCAGCGGTTGTTGATGACAATTATCCCGCTAAAGGGATGGGTAGCGACAAGAAGTTAATGTGAGTCTGGAAGGTAAGTTTACAGTCTAGCCAGACACCTAGGTATTTGTAGTTGTCCACATATTCTAAGTCAGAACCGTCCAGAGTAGTGATGCTAGACGGGCGGGTGGGTGTGGGCAGCGATCGATTGAAGAACATGCATTTAGTTTTACTTGCATTTAAGAGCAGTTGGAGGCCACGGAAGGAGTGTTGTATGGCATTGAAGCTTGTTTGGAGGTTTGTTAACACAGTGTCCAAGGAAGGGCCAGATGTATACAGAATTGCGTTGTCTGCATAGAGGTGGATCAGAGAATCACCAGCAGCAAGACCGACGTCATTGATGTATACAGAGAAAAGAGTTGGCCCGAGAATTGAACCCTGTTGCACCCTCATAGAGACTGCCAGAGGTCCGGACAACAGGCCCTCCGATTTGACACATTGAACTCTATCTGAGAAGTAGTTGGTGAACCAGGCGCGGCAGTCATTTGAGAAACCAAGGCTGTTGAGTCTGTCAATAAGAATGCAGTGATTGACAGTTGAAAGCCTTGACCAGGTCGATGAAGACGGATGCACAGTAATGTCTTTTATCGATGGCGGTTATGATATCATTTTAGGACCTTAAGCGTGGCTGAGGTGCACCCATGACCAGCTCCAAAACCAGATTGCATAGCGGAGAAGGAATGGTGGGATTCGAAATGGTCGTGATCTGTTTATTAACTTGGCTTTCGAAGACTTTAGAAAGGCAGGGTAGGATAAATATAGGTCTGTAAGAGATTGGGTCTAGAGTGTCTCCCCTTTGAAGAGGGGGGTGACAGCGGCAGCTTTCCAATCTTTAGGGATCTCAGACGATAGGAAAGAGGAGGTTGAACAGGATAGTAATAGGGGTTGCAACAATTGCAGCGGATAATTTAAGAAAGAGAGGGTCCAGATTGTCTAGCCCAGCTGATTTGTAGGGGTCTTTCAGAACATCAGCTATCTGGATTTAGGTGAAGTAGATATGGGGGAGGCTTGGGCAAGTTGCTGTGTTGGGTGCAGAGCTGTTGACCGGGGTAGGGGTAGCCAGGTGGAAAGCATGGCCAGCCTTAAAAAGACGCTTCTTGAAATTCTCGATTACCATAGATGTTTCGGTGGTTTCCTAGCCTCAGTGCAGTGGGCAGCTGGGAGGAGGTGGTCTTATTCTCCATGGACATTACAGTGTCCCAAAACTTCTTCTTCACCTAGGCAGTGTATATCTGAAAGGGTTTGGTAGGTAAGTATAGTTTTGGGTCCGATACTGATTTTAGGGAGGCAAAAGTCACTAATTAGTTTTTTTTACATAAATTGTGGTCCAAAGGATTAACAGATACTCAAATTATGATTTCTTAACGACATTTTATTTACAGGATATCCACCAAAAAGCAACTACAGTTGAAGACATAATTTTACATACACCTTAGCCAAATACATTTATAAACTCGGTTTTTCACAATTCCTGACATTTAGTCCTAGTACAAATTCCACCGTTTTAGTTCAGCTAGGATCACCACTTTATTTTAAGAATGTGAAATGTCAGAATAATAATAATAGAGAGAATTATTTATTTCAGCTTTTATATCTTTCATCACATTCCCAGTGCGTCAAAGTTTACATACTCAATTAGTATTTGGTAGCATTCCCTTTAAATTGTTTAACTTGGGTCAAACGTTTCAGGTAGCCTTCCACAAGGTTCCCACAATATGTTGGCCGATTTTTGCCCCATTCGTCCTGACAGAGCTGGTGTAACCGAGTAAGGTTTGTAGATCTCCTTGCACGCACACGCTTTTTCAGTTATGCCCACAAATTGTCTATAGGATTGAGGTCAGGGATTTGTGATGGCCACTCCAATACCTTGACTTTGTTGTCCTTAAGTCATTTTGCCACAACTTTGGAAGTATGCTTTGGGTCATTGTCCATTTGGAAGACCCATTTGCGACCAAACTTAACTTCCTGACTGATGTCTTGAGACGTTGCTTCAATACATCCAAATAATTTTCCTTCTCATATTGCCATCTATTTTGTGAAGTGCACCAGTCCCTCCTGCAGCAAAGCACCCCCACAACATGATGCTGCCACACCCGTGCTTCCCGGTTGGGATGGTATTCTTCAGCTTGCTATCATCCCCCTTTTTCCTCCAAACATAATGATGGTCATTTTGACCAAACAGTTCTATTTTTGTTTCATCAGACCAGAGGACATTTCTCCAAAAATTACGATCTTTGTCCCCATGTGCAGTTGCAAATCGTAGTCTTGCTTTTTTATGGCGGTTTTGGAGCAGTGGCTTCTTCCTTGCCGAGCGGCCTTTCAGGTTATATCCTCCAGCATCTTCACAAGGTCTTTTGTTGTTGTTCTGGGATTGATTTCCACTTTTCGCAGCAAAGTACGTTCATCTCTAGGAGAAAGAATGTGTCTCCTTCCTAAGCGGTATGACAGATGCAAGGTCCCATGGTGTTTATACTTGCATACTATTGTTTGTACAGATGAACATCGTACCTTCAGGCATTTGGTAATTGCTCCCAATGATGGCCCAGACTTGCGGAGGCCTACAATTTGGCTGATTTCTTCTGATTTTCCCATGATGTCAAGTGAAGAGGCACTGCATTTGAAGGTATGCTTTGAAATACATCCACAGGTACATCTACAATTGACTCAAATTTAGTCAGTTAGCCTATCAGAAGCTTCTAAAGCCATGACCTCATTTTCTGGAATTTTCAAAGCTGTTTAACCTCTCTAGGGTATGTAGCGTCCCATCTGGCCAACATGCAGTGAGATTGCAGAGCGCCAAATTCAAATACAGAAATACTCATTATAAAAATTCAGAAAACAAAACATATTTTACATGCGTAGGTTTAAAGATGAACTTCTTGTGAATCCAACCACGGTGTCAGATTTTTAAAATTATTTACGGCGAAAGCATACCTTACGATTATTTGAGAACATAGCCCAGTTGACAAATTATTACAAACAGTAACCAGCCATGCAGAAGCGTTACAAAACTCAGAAATAGAGATAAAATTAATCCCTTTGATGATCTTCATATGGTGGCACTCAGAAGACATTGATTTACTCAATAAATGTTCTGTTTCTTCAATAAAGACTCTTTACATCCAAAACCCGTTTTGTTCGTGTGTTTTCTTCAGTAATCCACAGGCTCAAACGCAGTCAAAACAGGCAGTCAAAAAAATCCAAATTGTATCCGTAAAGTTCATAGAAACATGTCAAACTATGTTTATATTCATTCCTCAGGTTGTTTTAGCCTAAATGATCTATAATATATATATATATATATTTTATTTTTTTTACCCCATTTTCTCCCCAATTTCATGGTATCCAATTGTTTTAGTAGCTACTATCTTGTCTCATTGCTACAAATCCCGTACGGGCTTGGGAGAGACGAAGGTTGAAAGTCATGCCTCCGATACACAACCCAACCAAGCCGCACTGCTTCTTAACACAGCGCGCATCCAACCTGGAAGCCAGCCGCACCAATGTGTCGGAGGAAACACAGTGCACATTGCAACCTTGGTTAGCGCGCACTGCGCCCGGCCCGCCACAGGAGTCGCTGGTGTGCGATGGGACAAGGACATCCCTACCAGCCAACCCCTCCCTAACCCGGATGATGCTAGGCAAATTGTGAGTCGCCCCACGGACCTCCCGGTCGCGGCTGGTTACGACAGAGCCTGGGCGCGAACCCAGAGTCTCTGGTGGCACAGCTGGTGCTGCAGTACAGCGCCCCTAACCACTGCACCATCCGGGTGCTTTTCATCCAAAATTCTGAATGCTGCCCCATACCCTAGAGAAGTTAAAGGCTTAATGTATGTAAACTTCTGACCCACAGGAATTGTGATACAGTGAATTATAAGTGAAATAATCTGTCTGTAAACAATTGTTGGAAAATTTACTTCTGTCCTGCACAAAGTAGATGTCCTAACCGACCTGCCAAAACTAGAGATTGTTAACAAGAAATTTGTGGAGTGGTTGAAAAATGAGTTTTAATGACTCCAACCTAAGTGTATGTAAACTTCCAACTTCAACTCTATATTCTCTATAAACAAGACAGTAAAATAAATAATGAGTTTACCCTCTTAGTTACAACTTAAAGATGTCTATCTATGGCAGTGGATAAGAAGTACGCATAAGTGTTTGTGCTAAACCACCACAAGTAGTGGCTGGGTGAATTTATTATTACAGCTTGTCTCAAAGTAAATATGGAACTGCACTGTTCACAAGTTCACAAATAAGCATTGAATGCAGTAACATGCCGTTCATAATGTCACAACTAGGTGTCCGCGTCAGCATTTGTTGAGTAGATTTACTACAGTGTTTACAACAGTCAAAGGTCATGTAAACAAATATCGCAATTTTTTATAACTTTTGTGAATTGAACCTTTATACTGTACGGCTGACCCCATTTAGTCGACTGCTCCATTGTTTGGCTGATAGGCTGTTTCGGCACATCTTGATTGATGCCTGTCTCAGTGGACTAATCTATTGCGGAGGCCATGGGGATGACACACCAGTAATACAAATAGTACATGTATCATTAATTCCCATAATTTCTCATCTACAATGTTTGTTTGGTTACTGTAATTTATGTTCAGGCATTCAATGTATTATTATTGCAGTCTTTTACAGTTGTCATTGTCAGAGTGGACACTTTGTTTACAGAGCGTACAACCTAGGCTTCACTTGTGAGAAACAACTTTAGTTGATTTCATTCCATTTACGATTTGCCAATTTATTCATTGTCTTCAGCAACATTATTCACTGTTGAGTAAGGATGCACACCTGACTACGCATAGAAGTAGGCCTAGGCTACCTGACTACGCATAGAAGTAGGCCTAGGCTACCTGACCTGCGCGCAAATGTGACCATTTGGGGATCTGATAGTATTTCTGATTAACTCTCTACTACTAATGAGCTGTGGAATAAAAGTAATTTTATTCTTCACCTCAAATATAAAGTAAACAAAGTCTGTTTTCACATCCATTGAGAAAATGTAGCCTATTTGAAAAATGAAAGGGAAACAATTTCATGCTTTGATCCAGTGAAAAATAGGCCTACCTGATCGCATCTTATCCCTTGCACAAATAACCTACAGCTGTGTCTGTCCAAAGCTCACTGAGGCAGGAAACTCTGAGGGACCCAAGATTTGGGCTAGACCAAGTAGATTGTTGATACAATGTTTCAAGTTCCTTGCAGACAGTCCATGATTATCCAATGTGATTTATTTTTAACAGGATATTTTCTACCTGCAGGCTGCAATGTTTTTAATGTTGGATTTATGTAGGCTATTTTTACATAGTTGGCAATGGCAATAGAAGTTACTTTTAGATGTGCATCATTTTCATTTAGGTTTTCATTAATCACAACAATGATTTTGAGATACAAATACTTTTTTTTATCAAATAAATAAAACTGTTCCACGAAAATGTGCAAATGAAAATCATAACTGGCATGCAGTACAGTAGAAATGGTAAGATGAATTGGCACTCCAAATGGAAATGGTTGCCAACCTCTGGCAATATTTAATTTTGTATTTATTTTTTTATAACTTTATTTAATGAGGCAAGTCAGTTAAGAACACATTCTTATTTTCAATGACGGCCTAGGAACGGTGGGTTAACTACCTTGTTCAGGGGCAGAACGACAAATGTTTTCCTTGTCAAGCTCAGCGATTCAATCGTGCAACCTTACGGTTAACTAGTCCAACGTTCGAACCACCTGCCTCACGAGGAGCCTGCCTGTTACGCGAATGCAGTAATAAGCCACGGTAAGTTGCTAGCTAGCATTAAACTTATCTTATAAAAAACAATCAATCATAATCACTAGTTATAACTACACATGGTTGATGATATTACTAGTTTATCTAGTGTCCTGTGTTGCATATAATCGATGCGGTGCGCATTCGCGAAAAAGGACTGTCGTTGCTCCAACGTGTACCTAACCATAAACATCAATGCCTTTCTTAGTATATATTTTTAAACCTGCATATTTAGCTAAAAGAAAGGTTAGCAGGCAATATTAACCAGGTGAAATTGTGTCAGTTCTATTGCACGCAGAGTCAGGGTATATGCAACAGTTTGGGCCACCTGGCTCATTGCGAACTAATTTGTCAGAATTTTACGTAATTATGACATAACATTGAAGGTTGTGCAATGTAACAAGAATATTTAGACTTAGAGATGCCACCCGTTAGATAAAATACTGAACGGTTCCATATTTCACTGAAATAATAAACGTTTTTCGAAATGATAGTTTCCGGATTCGATCATATTAATGACCAAAGGCTCGTATTTCTGTGTGTTATTATGTTATAATTAAGTCTGATTTGATAGAGTAATCTGACTGAGCAGCAGCAGGCCCTTAATCATTCATTCAAACAGCACTTTTGTGCGTCCTGCCAGCAGCTCTTCGCAATGCTTCAAGCATTGCGCTGATTATGACTTCAAGCCTATCAACTCCCGAGATTAGGCTGGTGTAACCGATGTGAAATGGCTAGCTAGTTAGAGGGGTGTGCGCTAATAGCGTTTCAAACATCACTCGCTCTGAGACTTGGAGTAGTTGTTCCCCTTGTTCTGCATGGGTAACGCTGCTTCGAGGGTGGCTGTTGTCGATGTGTTCCTGGTTCGAGCCCAGGTAGCGGCGAGGAGAGGGATGGAAGCTATACTGTTACACTGGCAATACCTAAGTGCCTATAAGAACATCCAATAGTCAAAGTTATATGAAATACAAATCGTATGGAGAGAAATAGTCCTATAATTCCTATAATAACTACAACCTAAAACTTCTTACCTGTCTCTCACTGTTCAAATAAACCTACCATTACAATTATAGACGGATCATTTCTTTGTCAGTGGGCAAATTTACAAAATCAGCAGGGGATCACTCTATTTGTCTAAGGTGTATGTAAACTTCCGACTTCAACTGTAAAGAAAGACAAGAAAGATACAGGTATCCTTCCTAACTCGGATGCCGGAGAAGAAGGAAACTGCTCAGGGATTTCATCATGACCATTAAACAGTTATAGAGTTTAATGGCTGTGATTGGAGAAAACTGCGGATGGATCAACAACATTGTAGTTAGTCCACAATACAACCTAATTCACAAGAGTGAAAAGAAGGAAGCCTGTACAGAATACAAAATATTCCAAAATATGCATCCTGATTGCAATAAGGCACTGAAGTAAAACTGCATTAAAATGTGGCGAATAAATTAACTTTATGTCCTGAATACAAAGCTTTATGTTTGTGGAAAATCCAACACAACACATTACAGAGTACCACTTTTTATATTTTCAAGCATGGTGGTGGCTGCATCATGTTATGGGTATGTTTTTCATCAGCAAGGACAAGGGTGTTTTTTTATTATTACAAAAAATTGAAAAGAACTAAGCACAGGCAAAATCCTAGAGACAAACCTGGTTCAGTCTTCTTTTCAACAGACACTGGGAGACAAATTCCCATTTCAGCAGGACAATAACCTAAAACACAAGGCCAATTATACACTGGAGTTGCTTACCAATATGACATTAAATGTTCCTAAGCCTATAGTTTTCTTGGCATTTTCTGGTAATTATTTTTCACGTTTTACCGGTACGGCGTATCCCACTATTTATTTTGCCGGGACGTCGTACCGGACCGTACCACCCTCCTTTCACACCCGAGTGTACATCAAATTAGTGAGAATAGCACAGACAGGAACTGGTACTCCTGCACACTAGGTATACTTGCAGATTTAACATTAGACCCTGACCATATCCTCTCTCACTCTGGAGAAACTCACCAAACTCCAGCTTGGAGGGAATAAAAACACTGGAACATTATTCCACAACACTAACATCTCCCCACCCAAATCTGTCTCTCTCTCCATGTCTCACACACACACATTTGTATTGCCATCCTTGTAGGGAACAAAGAATTGATTCCCATCCAAAATTATATTTTCCTTAACCATAACCCTAAGCCTAACCCCAAATCTCTAACCCTAAAACTATACCTAACCCTAACTGTAACGCTAACCGTAAACCTAACCCTAAAATTCAATTTTTCGTCATGGGGACAGGCAAATGTCACTTCATCCCTACCTAGATGTACAAATTACCTCGACTAACTTGTACCCCCGCACGTTGACTCGTTAATGGTACCCCCTGTATATAGCTTTGCTACTGTTATTTTATTGTGTTACTTTTTATAATTTTTTACTTTACTTTATTTGGTAAATATTTTCTTAACTCTTCTTGAACTTCACTGTTGGTTAAGGGCTTGTAAGTGACCATTTCACGGTAAGGTCTACACTTGCTGTATTCGGCACATGTGACAAATAAAGTTTGATTCGATTTGACTTGTCCAAATTATCCTTGTTTTACTGTCCTTGTGAGGACTTCTGGTACCCAGAAGGATAGCCACACACACACACATATATAAACACACACATAAACACACAAACACACACACACTCACTGCCCTTCAAATATTTTTTTTAAAGCCTTTTATTTGGCAGTGTGCCCGGTGGTTAGAGTGTTTCATTTTCCCTGTAAAGAACTGGGCAGCTGTCCAGAGACAGACAAAGAGAGAGGGAGGGGGGAGAAAGAGAGAGAGAGAGAGGATTTAGTAAAAGAATGAAAGAGTAGAGGAAAGGAATGGAAAGATTAACAGAATGAAAAGAAAGAGAATGAAGACCCCAGACCCTCTTATTATCGGTTCCCTCCAAAACACAGTGATTGATATGATCACACAAGCAGTTCTCTCTCTCGTTCTCTCTCCCCCTCTTCTATCTATGCCCTCATTTTCTTTCTCTGTTCTGGAGAGGACGATTCTTTCCCTGTGGGAACCACACTCTGACACACACACACAGCTCCTCAGCAAACAAACACCATGAATACTAACACGTCTTTGTGTCCGCAGCACGTAAAGTGGGGGAGAGAGGGAGGTGAAGGAGAGAAAGAGAGCAAAAAAAGCGAGGAAGAAAAGAGGAGCTGTAATAGTGTTGATCTTGTGGCTACTCTCACAGACCCCTTCCCTTCCTCCCCCCTCTTTTCCCGCTCTCTCATTTTCTCGTTCTTCCCACCAGTTCTCTGGGGAATAAAGACCTTCATTCATCTGGTTGAGGAGAGACACAGCAGGGGGGAGAAGGGGAGGCATAGGGAGGCTCAAGGTGGGACAGTCTGTGGAACTCTATGTGTGTGTGTGTTGGTTGGTTCTTCTATCCTTGTGGGGACCTAAAATCCCTAAAACATGGAAAATTATCCTGCGTGCGGACATTGCCCACATCCCCCATGACTACAAACACGATTTTAAGCTTAGGGGTTAGGTTTAGAGTTACAATTAGGGTTAGTATTAGGGTAAAGGTAAGGGGTTAGTGGTTAGGTGTAGCGTTCGGAGTTAGTTTTAGGGTTATGTTAGGGTTAGGGATTAGACAAAATAGGATTTTGAATAGAAATTAGTTTTAGGTCCCCAAGACGATAGAAGAATATGTATGTTTGTGTGTATATAAAAAATATATACAGTGCCTTCGGAAAGTATTCAGACCCTTTGAATTTTTCTACATTGTGTTACGTTAAAGCCTTATTTTAAAATGAATTCAATTGTTTGTTTTTCCCTCATCAATATACACACTATATTCCATAATGACAAAGCAACAAAAGGTTTTAGATTTTTTTTTGCAAATTCATAAAAATAAAAAAACGGAAATATCACATTTACATAAGAATTCAGACCCTTTACACAGTACTTTGTTGAAGCACCATTGGCAGCGATTACAGTCTCGAGTCTTCTTGGGTATGACGCTACAAGTTTGGCCCACCTATATTTGGAGAGTTTCTCCCATTGTTCTCTTTAGATCCTCTCAAGCTCTGTCAGGTTTGATGGGGAGAGTCGCTGCACAGCTACTTTCAGGTCTCTGCCTGGAGACTTGCCCCAAAGCCACTCCTGAGTTGTCTTGGCTGTGTGCTTAGGGTCATTGTCTTGTTGGAAGGTGAACCTTCACCCCAGTCTGAAGTCCTCAGCGCTCTGGAGCAGGTTTTCATCAAGGATCTCGCTGTACTTCGATCCGTTCATCTATCCCTTGATCCTGACTAGTCTCACAGTCCCTGCCGCTCAAAAACAACCCTACAGCACATCGCTGTCCCCCACCACGCTTCACTTCACTGTGCTTGACATTCAGGCCAAAGAGCAGACCAGAGAATCTTGTTTCTCATGGTCCGATAGTCCTTTAGGTGCCTTTTGGCAAACTCCCAGCGGGCTGTCATGTACCTTTTACTGAGGATTGGCTTCTGTCTGGCCAGTCTATCATAAAGGCCTGATTGGTGGAGTGCTGCAGAGATGGTTGTCCTTCTGGAAGGTTCTCCCATCTCCACAGAGGAACTCTGGAGCTCTGTCAGAGTGACCATCGGGTTGTTGGTCACATCCCTGACCAAGGCCCTTCTCCCCAAATTGCTCAGTTTGGCCGGGCAGCAAACTCCAGGAAGAGTGAGTCTTGGTAGTTCCAAACTTATTCCATTAAAGAATGATGGAAGCAACTGTGTTCTTGGGGACTTTCAGTGCTGCAGACATTTTTTGGTACCCTTTCACCAGATCTGTGTCTCAACACAATCCTGTCTGGGAGGTCTACAGACAATTCCTTCAACCTCATGGCCAAATTTTGGCTCTGACATGAACTGTCAACTGTGGAACCTTAAATACAGTTGAAGTCGGAAGATTACATACACTTAGGTTGGAGTCATTATAACTCGTTTTTCAACCACTCCACAAATTTCTTGTAAACAAACTATAGTTTTGGCAAGTCGGGTTAGGACATCTACTTTGTACATGACAAGTAATTTTTCCAACAAATGTTCACAGACAGATTATTTAACTTATAATTTACTGTATCACAATTCTAGTGGGTCAGAAGTTTACATACACTAAGTTGACTGTGCCTTTAAACAGCTTGGAAAATTCCAGAAAATGATGTCATGACATTCAAAGCTTCTGATTGGCTAATTTACATAATTTAAGTCAATAGGAGGTGTACCTGTGGATCTATTTCAAGGCCTACCTTCAAACTCAGTGCCTCTTTGCTTGACATCATGGGAAAATCAAAAGAAATCAGCCAAGACCTCAGAAAAAAAAATTGTAGACCTCCACAAGTCTGGTTCATCTTTGGGAGCAATTTCCAAATGCCTGAAGGTACGACGTTCATTTGTACATACAATAGTATGCAAGTATAAACACCATGGGACCATGCAGCGATCATACCGCTCAGGAAGGAGACGCATACTGTCTCCTAGAGATGAACGTACCTTGGTGTGAAAAGTGCAAATAAATCCCAGGACAACAGCAAAGAACCTTGTGAAGATGCTGGAGGAAACCGGTACAAAAGTATCTATATCCACAGTAAAACGATTCCTATAACGACATAACCTGAAAGGCCACTCAGCAAGGAAGAAGCCACTTCTCCAAAACCCCCATAAAAAAGCCAGACTATGGTTTGCAACTGCACATGGGGACAAAGATTGTACTTTTTGGAGAAACGTCCTCTGGTCTGATGAAACAAAAATAGAACTGTTTGGCCCTAATGAACATGGTTATGTTTGGAGGATAAAGGGGGATGCTTGCAAGCCGCAGAACACCATCCCAACCGTGAAGCACGGGGTGGCAGCATCATGTTGTGGGGGTGCTGTGCTGCAGGAGGAACTGGTGCACTTCACAAAATAGATAGCTTCATGAGAAAGGAAAATTATGTGGATATATTGAAGCAACATCTCAAGACATCAGTCAGGAAAAAGCTTGGTCGCAAATGGGTCTTCCAAATGGACAATGACCCCAAGCATACTTCCAAAGTTGTGGCAAAATGGCTTAAGGACAACAAAGTCAAGGTATTGGAGTGGCCATCACAAAGCCCTGACCTCAATCCTATTGAGAATTTGTGGGAAGAACTTAAAAAGTGTCTGTGAGCAAGGAGGCCTACAAACCTGACTCCGTTACACCAGCTCTGTCCAGAGGAATGGGCCAAAATTCACCCATCTTATTGTGGGAAGCTTGCGGAAGGCTACCCGAAACATTTGACCCAAGTTAAACAATTTAAAGGCAATACACTCAATCAGTATTTGGTAGATGGTAAACTTCTGACCCACTGGGAATGAAGATGAAAGAAATAAAAGCTGAAAGAAATCAATCTCTCTACTATTATTCTGACATTTGACATTATTAAAATAAAGACAGGGAATTTCTACTGGGATTAGATGTCAGGAATTGTGAAAAACTGTTTTGGCTAAGGTGTATGTAAACTTCTGACTTCAACTGTAGACAGGTTTGTGCCTTTCCAAATCATGTTCAATCAATTGAATTTACCACAAATGGACTCCAATCAAGCTGTAGAAACATCTCCAGGGTGATTAATGGAAACAGGATGCACTGGTATTTGTTTTTTATTTGTAATAAATTTGCTAAAATCTCTAAAAACCTGTTTTAGCCTTGTCATTAATGGGTTTTGTGTGGAGATTGATGAGGATTTTTCTTTAATCCATTTTAGAATAAGGCTGTAACGTAACAAAAAGTCAAGGGTTCTGAATACAAGTCAGTTTGTCAAATCTCTGCTAGCACTGCCCTGGTTATTGTTAAGTGGAAACATATAGGAGCAACAACGGCTCAGCTGCGAAGTGGTAGGCCACACAATCTCACTGAATAGGACCGCTGAGTGCTTGAGCAAGATTGCAACACTCACTACAGAGTTCTTGTACTGACATCTGGAAGCAATGTCAGCACAAGAATTGTTCGTCAGGAGCTTCACAAAATGCACAAAGGCCTAAGATTACCATGTGTAATGCAAAGCGTTGGCTGCAGAGGTGTAAAGCTCACCGGAATTTGACTCTGGAGCAGTGGAAATTCGTTCTCTGGAATGATGAATCATGCTTCGGCCATCTGGCAGGCCAATGGACGATTCTGGGTTTGGTGGATGCCAGGAGAACGCTACCTGACACAAGGCAAAGTGCCAACTGTAAAGTTTGGTGGGAGGAAGAATAATTGTCTGGGGCTGTTTTTCATGGTTCGGGCTAGGCCCCTTACTTCCAGTGAATGGAAATCATAACGCTACTGTATACAATGACATTTTAGACAATTCTGTGCTTCCAACATGGTGGAAACATTTTGGGGAAGGCCATTTCCTGTTTCGGCATGACAATGCCCCTGTGCACAAAGCATGGTTCATACAGAAATGGTTTGTCGAGATCGGTGTGTGTGTGTCTGCATCTTTGGCTCAAAGAGACGACTCGATCTCGGAGTGTGTTATTACAACAGAATGGAGGGTCCCCTGCTGAACAACACAGTCACATTTACATGCTATACAAAGCATACGTCTAATGCCTGTCATTACCATTAATGACTGTGTGTGTGTGTGTGTGTGTGTGTGTGTGTGTGTGTGTGTGTGTGTGTGTGTGTGTGTGTGTGTGTGTGTGTGTGTGGTGAATAGCTATAAGAGCATTGCTTCAGGAAGGCAATTACAGTGATTATTACGGTGATTATGTGCTGATTGTTCCTCTCATGTAGTGGTGTGATACTAAGCCAGAGCAGATGCACTACACACGTGTTGTCACGATAACAGAATTTAGACTTCGATACCGAAAAGTTACCAGTATTATGATACTCGATACCATCACGATACTCGATACCAAAACGATACCACAAAAAAAAGAAGGCATATTAGCCAATGTCACAGAATAGCACTTAAATCCAGAAAGATAAACTCAGTTACTGCTCTGTTCAATTGTTGGACATCTTCTGAGTTCAATATTCAAATTTTTTACATCAACATTTTTCAGACACCCATGTATGTATTGAATAATCAATTATAAAAAATCATACAATTTGCATGGAAGTAACTTATTTTATAAAAGTGTGCGCTGTCTCTTTAACCGCTAATGACATCATTCATGAGACAAGTTGGGGGCGGTCACACAGTCAGTAGGCTAAGGCAATAGATAATCTTTGGGAGAGACGTGAGAGACCGATTAAGTGAATGAATAAAGTTTTGGTGGCAATCAGCATTGAAATCAACATATTTTGCATTATGGTTTGCATATTATCACAAACAAAGTACTAGGGTAGTGAATTGATGTTAGCTTCAGCACGGAAAGTTAGCCTACAAAGCAGGAAGCTACCAGTATCTTATTGCATTGTAAAGTGTTCTAGCCTGTATAGACATTGTTTTGCGACCAGTAATTAACAGGTTCAACATTTCTACATGCCCTGTCGCATTATTCAAGTGTGTAAACTTCTGTGCAGCATTTGTGGGGAGCTAAACCTGATGCAGCCCAGACTCCCAGTGCAGCAGACCCGGCGCCAGGATAAAGTGACTAAGGGGGCAGTTGAAATTGGTGAGGGGGTTCTTGCATTGGAATTAAATTGAATTCTGCTTACATGACACTATACCACAACATACATAAAGTTCAAATGCCTAAATGCTGAGACCGTTGATTATGTGCTTTTGAAGTGACAGGTTGGCGTGTATTCATTTCCACTGCGCTGTATCAGAACAATGGACAGCGCCCTACACACAAATGCAAGGCCGTTTTGGTAATGAACATAGGCTACAAGATAGATAGGGTGCAGCCATACACACAGCTGTCTTACCAAAATAATACAAACTAAATGCTGAAAGTAGTAGCCTAGTTATTCATGAAAGCAAACAAACATACTGAATAGCAGTTTGTCTTAGAATACCAACACAACTGTGAATGTGAACAGAACAAAACAGTGATACAAGTAGGCTTAGTCAACTAAATATCAGATGGATAAAAGTCATGACAATCTATATTTAAGTTAGTTACATTAACAGTAAACAAACACACTAAACGAAAGGCGAATGGGGATCCAAATAACCAAAACATAGCCTACAGCCTACTACAGTGAGATGTAGCCTACAGCCTACTACAGTGAGATGTAGCCTACAGCCTACTACAGTGAGATGTAGCCTACAGCCTACTACAGTGAGATGTAGCCTACAGCCTACTACAGTGAGATGTAGCCTACAGCCTACTACAGTGAGATGTAGCCTACAGCCTACTACAGTGAGATGTAGCCTACAGCCTACTACAGTGAGATGTAGCCTACAGCCTACTACAGTGAGATGTAGCCTACAGCCTACTACAGTGAGATGTAGCCTACAGCCTACTACAGTGAGATGTAGCCTACAGCCTACTACAGTGAGATGTAGCCTACAGCCTACTACAGTGAGATGTAGCCTACAGCCTACTACAGTGAGATGCAGCCTACAGCCTACTACAGTGAGATGCAGCCTACAGCCTACTACAGTGAGATGCAGCCTACAGTCTACTACAGTGAGATGTAGCCTACAGTCTACTACAGTGAGATGTAGCCTACAGTCTACTACAGTGAGATGTAGCCTACAGCCTACTACAGTGAGATGCAGCCTACAGCCTACTACAGTGAGATGTAGCCTACAGCCTACTACAGTGAGATGTAGCCTACAGTCTACTACAGTGAGATGTAGCCTACAGCCTACTACAGTGAGAGATGCCTACAGCCTACAGCCTACTACAGTGAGATGTAGCCTACAGTCTACTACAGTGAGATGTAGCCTACAGCCTACTACAGTGAGATGTAGCCTACAGTCTACTACAGTGAGATGCAGCCTACAGCCTACTACAGTGAGATGTAGCCTACAGTCTACTACAGTGAGATGCAGCCTACAGTCTACTACAGTGAGATGCAGCCTACAGTCTACTACAGTGAGATGTAGCCTACAGCCTACTACAGTGAGATGTAGCCTACAGTCTACTACAGTGAGATGTAGCCTACAGTCTACTACAGTGAGATGCAGCCTACAGTCTACTATAGTGAGATGCAGCCTACACCCTACTACAGTGAGATGTAGCCTACAGCCTACTACAGTGAGATGTAGCCTACAGCCTACTACAGTGAGATGTAGCCTACAGTCTACTACAGTGAGATGTAGCCTACAGTCTACTACAGTGAGATGCAGCCTACAGCCTACTATAGTGAGATGCAGCCTACACCCTACTACAGTGAGATGTAGCCTACAGCCTACTACAGTGAGATGTAGCCTACAGCCTACTACAGTGAGATGTAGCCTACAGCCTACTACAGTGAGATGTAGCCTACAGCCTACTACAGTGAGATGTAGCCTACAGTCTACTACAGTGAGATGTAGCCTACAGCCTACTACAGTGAGATGTAGCCTACAGCCTACTACAGTGAGATGTAGCCTACAGTCTACTACAGTGAGATGTAGCCTACAGTCTACTACAGTGAGATGTAACCTACAGCCTACTACAGTGAGATGTAGCCTACAGCCTACTACCTGTGAGATGCAGCCTACAGCCTACTACAGTGAGATGTAGCCTACAGCCTACTACAGTGAGATGTAGCCTACAGCCTACTACAGTGAGATGTAGCCTACAGTCTACTACTGTGAGATGCAGCCATGCACAGCTATTTTACCAAACAAATATGCCTATAGGCCGGCTTCAAACATGGAAAATCATGCCGCTCAGGAGAACAGAATCAGGTTGTGATATGGCACAATACACTTCTGTGGAACAAATTCCACCCACATAATCAATTAAGCAATGCCAGCCTACCATAAACACATTTCCAATACATACAGTTCCATTTACAACCATGAAAACCAATAGGCTACAAGACAATTGAGTGCTTTTGACCAAGAATTGACAGGTTGGCACGAAATCTCCAATCTCTATTTGCACCAAGGACAGTGCCCTACATACTAAAGCAAGGCCATTGAAAACCTAGGTTAGCTAAAAGCAGTCACATGCTTCCCTTTGAAAAGAGTTTGTGTACATATTATGACAACATTTTGTCAGTTTTTTTTCGACTTTTCATTGCACGCAAATCATTTTTTAGAGGCAAGACGAATTTCGGTAGCCGAAGTCTATACTCCTTCGTCTGTGATTGGTCAACTGTAGGGGTGACAAGAGTTTCTTCTTCTTCTCGATTCAGTCAAAAACTCTATGGATTCAACATGGTGAACGACAACATAGAGCATCGATTGAACAAGGAGGTACAGACGTACCTGCACCTCTACGATTCTAGCCATAGACCAGCATGTAAAGGCCAATTCATGTTCGAAAAAGTGGGGTAGCATGTGACAAGTTCCTCAAGGCAAAGAAAAGAACAGAAGGCTGCAGTGGAGGTGCCGGTGGAAAGGCTACCCCAGGAATGTTGCTGCAGCTTCCATGGTTTGTTTGGCATGTGAAGCATGGGAAGACTGAAAGCAACATGCCGTCTTCACCAGAGGATGAGGTATGTTGTTGAATTTTCTATTGTAGCCGACGAAAACAGTACTCATGTTTGCTAACAATAGCTAGCCCGCTAGCACTAGCTACTTGGCTGGCTAGTGGCTAGCTAGCTTAGTAGCATACTCGTGCAGAGAAAGCAAGGCAATCAACTAAACTATAGATCTTTACAACTTTTTTAATAAAACAATTTTGTCAGAGAAAGAAAATCATAAGCTTCTCACATTGGTAACACCAAAGTAAAAGTTTAGTAGCATGGTCCAGGTAGCTAAAATGTTGCAAATGTTTGAGCAGAGTTGAGTAGCTAGGCCTGGCCTACTAAACACTGCTCAAACGTTTGCAACAGTATAGTCTATTGTAGTCTTGGTTTTATGATATTTTAGATTATTTTCATTGATAGTTTTGGATGGATACAAAATAGCCCTCTACTTTTTTATTTTTCAAGGCAGAAACACACATGAATGGAGATCGCATCAGGTGTTGTTCTCTGCGCCCCAGCACTGCCTGTTCATCAGTCCCCAGCACTGCCTCTGCCCCCAGCACTGCCTGTTCATCAGTCCCCAGCACTGCCTCTGCCCCCAGCACTGCCTGTTCATCTGCCCCCAGCACTGCCTGTTCATCAGTCCCCAGCACTGCCTCTGCCCCCAGCACTGCCGTCATGCCCCCAGCACTGCCTGTTCATCAGTCCCCAGCACTGCCTCTGCCCCCAGCACTGCCTGTTCATCAGTCCCCAGCACTGCCTCTGCCCCCAGCACTGCCTGTTCATCAGTCCTGCACATTAGAGGCTGCTGAGGTATATACAGTTGAAGTCAGAAGTTTACATACACCTTAACGAAATACATTTAAACTCAGTTTTTCATCATTCCTGACATTTAATCCTAGTAAAAATGCCTTGACTTAGGTCAGTTAAGATCACTTTATTTTAAGAATGTGAAATATCAGAATATTAGATAATTATTTATTTCAACTTTTATTTCTTTCATCACATTCCCAGTGGGTCAGAAGTTTACATGCACTCAATTAGTATTTGGTAGCATTGCCTTCAAATTGTTTAACTTGGGTCAAAGATTTTGGGTAGCCTTCCACAAGCTTCCCACAATAACCTGGGTGAATTTTGGCCCACTCCTCCTGACAGAGCTGGTGTAACGGAGTCAGGTTTGTAGGCCTCCTTGCTCGCACACCCTTTTTCAGTTCTGCCCACAAATGTTCTATAGGATTGAGGTCAGAGCTTTGTGTTGGCCACTCCAATACCTTGACTTTGTTGTCCTTAAGCCATTTTGCCACAACTTTGGAAGTATGCTTGGGGTAATTGTCCATTTGGAAGACCCATTTGTGACCACTTCAATATATCCACATAATTTTCCTGTCTCATGTTGCCATCTATTTTGTGAAGAGCACCAGTCCCTCCTCCCTCCCCACAACATGATGCTGCCACCCCCATGCTTCACGGTTGGGAGGGTGTTCTTCAGCTTACAAGGCTCCCCCTTTTTCCTCCAAACATAACAATGGTCATTATGGGCAAACAGTTCTATTTTTGTTTCAGCAGACCAGAGGACATTTCTCCAAAAACTACAATCTTTCTTCCCATGTGCAGTTGCAAACCGTAGTCTGGCTTTTTATGATGGTTGTGGAGCAGTGGCTTCTTCCTTGCTGAGCGGCCTTTCAGGTTATGTCGATATAGGACTCTTTTTACTGTGGATATAGATACTTTTGTACCCGTTTCCTCCAGCGTCTTCACAGGGTCCTTTGCTGCTGTTTTGGGATTGATTTCCACTTTTCGCACAAAAGTATGCTCATCTCTAGGAGAAAGCGGTATGACGGCTGCGTGGTCCTGGCCAAGATAAAGCATAGCAGTGTGAACAGACAGAGTTACACATGGAGTAAACAATTAACATAAACATGGAATCACTGGCCACTTTAAATAATGGAACACTTTAATAATGTTTACATACTGCTTTACTCATCTCATATGTATATACTGTATTCTACTGTATTTAATCAATGCCACTCCGACATTGCTCATCTTAATATTGATATTTCTTAATTCCATTCTTTTACTTTCAGATTTGTGTATTGTAGTGAATTGTTCGATACAACTGCACTGCTGGAGCTACTGTAGGAACACAAGCATTTCGCTACACCCGCAATAACATCTGCTGATATGTGTATGTAACCAATAACCTTTGATTTGATCTGTAATCGCC
The DNA here is from genome assembly GCF_021184085.1 of Oncorhynchus gorbuscha. Taxonomy (NCBI): domain Eukaryota; kingdom Metazoa; phylum Chordata; class Actinopteri; order Salmoniformes; family Salmonidae; genus Oncorhynchus; species Oncorhynchus gorbuscha. Next base: position 69,367,484 of record NC_060177.1, read on the forward strand.
AAAGGTGCTTCAACAAAGTATTGACTCAGGGGTATGAATACTTATGTAAATGAGATATTTCTGTATTTTATTTAAAAAGAAATGTACTAAACTTTCTAAAAACATGTTTTTACTTTGTCATTATGGGGTATTGTGTGTAGATTGGGGAGAACAAAATATATATTTAATCCATTTTGTATTTAGGCTGTAACACAACAAAATCAAGGGGTATGAATACTTTCTGAAGGCACTGGAGCTCCATTCTTGTGCATTTTATTCCTCCTGTCTTCCCATTTGTTTATTATACTTTTTAAACTCTGCATCTTTGAGAAGGGCTCTTAAGCAAGCATTTCATTGTTAAATCTACACCCGTTGTATTTGGCGCATGTGTCAAATACAATTGGATTGATTGGACGATGCGTGCCTATAAAAAGGGACATTAGCTGCACTGATAGACAGACTTGATCGGTGAGACACATTTAACAGAAGTAACGAAAGAAAAAGTTCTAGTACCGAACCGTTTTTTTCATGTACTAGTATCGAAAAAGTAACAACGTTTCGGTGTATCGTGGAACACTAAAACACACACACAGTTTGTTCAGCAACACAGCCTCTCCTAGGTTATACAAAACAATACATGCCATTTAGCTAATGCTTTTTCCCAAAGCGACTTTTAACGGGATATATTTTTGTAGGTGCCAGGCGCAGCGATTTGAGTGTGCCAAGAACTGCAATGCTGCTGGGTTTTTCACTCTTAACAGTTTCCTGTGTGTATCAAGAATGGTCCACCATCCAAAGGACATGCAGCCAACTTGACAGAACTATGGGAAGCATTGGAGTCAACATGGGCCAACATCCCTGTGGAAAGCTTTCGATGCCTTGTAGAGTCCATACCACGACAAATTGAGGCTGTTCGGAAGGCAAAAGGAGGTGCAACTCAATATTAGGAAGGTATTCCTAATGTTTTGTACACTCAGTGTACATTTTATGTATGGGTGGTCCTGGGAATCGAACCCACTGTCCGGGCATTGCAAGCGTCTTGCTCTACCAACTGAGCTACAGAGGAAAACTTTCCAGCGCTCTCAAAACGTAAACACCACAACATTTCCACTGACCCGCCGTTACATCCCATACTCTGTGAACAGGACCAAATCCACCTCATGCAGCCTGGCAACAAGTAACCTTGGCTTGTGTGAGCTTTGGCTTGTGTGAGCTTTGGCTTGTGTGAGCTTTGGCTTGTGCGAGCTTTGGCTTGTGCGAGCTTTGGCTTGTGCGAGCTTTGGCTTGTGCGAGCTTTGGCTTGTGCGAGCTTTGGCTTGTGCGAGCTTTGGCTTGTGCGAGCTTTGGCTTGTGCGAGCTTTGGCTTGTGCGAGCCGGAACGGCTCATAGAAGCAGGAGCCCATCTCCTGTTTCTGTAGTGAGGCAGCTTGATGTAGCCTACAAGTACACCCCCTGGACAGGATGCTAGTCTATTGCAGCGCCTTACCCACAATCCATCTCCTTAATGCTGAGTGTCAAGTAGAGACACACTGGGTACCATTTTTAGAGTTTATGGTATATCCCGGCCGTGGACGAACTCCCAAGCTCAGGGAGGACACTCAAGTCATGAGGCCACAGAGTTGGTCAACCTGGCAACAAGGGCGCAGACAATTTTTTTGCGGTTGTCTATCAGCTTCTGGAGCATTGACAAACAGCTGGTGATCTCATTAAATCTAAATTGCATTTGTCAAATATATTGAATAACGTGCATCGAATTTGAAAGATGTTCATTCTCTGTTAGGGAATTATTGAAAAAATGTCAACTTTGCTTTCATGTAATAATACACAGTCATTAGTATTCCCATAGACTGAACATGGCTGGTTAGCTACCTAGCCATGTGGCACCACAGACTGCAAATGTCCTAATTTTATCACCTCAGCATCGTTTCTGTCCTTTTTCAATGGTTTTCTGTGTATAACAACTTCACCCTTTGACATTTAATTCATACAGTGCATTCGGAAAGTATTCAGACCCTTTCCCCTTTTCCACATTTTGTTATGTTCCAGCCTTATTCTAAAATGGATTAAATAAAAACATTCCCTCATCAATGTACACACAACATCCCATAATGACAAAGTGAAAATGAGGTTGTTAGAAATTGTTGCAAATTTATAAAAAAATTAAAAAGATATTATTTACATAAGTTCAGACCCTTTGCTATGAGACTCGAAATTGAGCTCCGGTGCATCCTATTTCCACTGATCATCTTGGAGATGTTTTCTATAGCTTGATTGGAGTCCACCTGTGGTAAATTAAATTGATTGGACATGATTTGGAAAGGCATAAGCTCCCACAGTTGACAGTGCATGTCAGAGCAAAAACCAAGCCATGGGGTCGAAGGAATTGTCCGTAGAGCTCCGAGACAGGATTGTGTCGAGCCACAGATCTGGGGAAGGGTACCAACAAATGTCTGCAGCATTGAAGGTCCCCAAGAACACAGTGGCCTCCATCAATCTTAAATGGAAGAAGTTTGGAACCACCAAGACTCTTCCTAGAGCTGGCTGCCCGGCTAAACTGAGAAGGGCCTTGGTCAGGGAGGTGACCAAGAACCAGATGGTCACTTTGACAGAGCTCCAAAGTTTCTCTGTGGAGATGGGAGAAACTTCCAGAAGGACAACCACCTCTGCAGCATTCCACCAATCAGACCTTTATGGTAGTGGCCAGACGGAAGACACTCGTCAGTAAAATCCACATGACAGCCCGCTGGGAGTTTTCCAAAAGGACCATGACGTTAAGTCTGGAGGAAACATGGCACCATTCCTACGGTGAAGCACGGTGGTGGCAGCATCATGCTGTGGGGATTCTTTTCAGCGGCAGGGACTGGGAGACTAGTCAGCATCGAGGGAAAGACTTACGGAGAAAAATACAGAGATCCTTGATGAAAACCTGCTCAGGACCTCAGACTGGGGCGAAGGTTCCCCTTCCAACAGGACAACTATTCTAAGCACACAGCCAAGACCATGCAGGAGTGGCTTCGGGACAAGTCTCTGAATGTTCTTGAGTGGCCCAGCCAGAGCCTGGACTTGAACCTGATCGAACAGCTCTGGAGAGACCTGAAAATAGCTGTGCTGTGACACTCTCCATCCAACCTGACAGAGCTTGAGAGGATCTGCAGAGAAGAATGGGAGAAACTCCCCAAATATAGGTGTGCCAAGCTTGTAGCATCATACCCAAGAAGACTCGAGGTTGTAATCGCTGCCAAAGGTGCTTCAACAAAGTACTGAGTAAAGGGTCTGAATACTTTCCAAATGCACTGTATTTAACAATGATTTTGCTTGTCAAAGAAAAACAATCGCATTCGATCAGAAATTGGGTCAAGTGGTCAGGCCTACATAAGGTTAATAAAATGGCTCAAGTACAACAGGAAGCAATGCCTAACCCCTGAGTTGCTTCAGACCCTGAAGGATGACTTCCTGTGTGGAATGGTGGTAGACTTCAGGAAACAGCAGAGGGAGCACGCCCCTCTATCACTGTGTCATCTTGTCTACTCTCTGTCCCTAGATGACCTGATAACCCTAAAAGGGGAAACACACACACACAAAGAGGGAAAATGGGCAGAAAGAGACACAATGGTTTTAACCAATCATACAACTCCCTGCCCTCCAGCCCCCACACACCAACAATAAGGCCTTTGTCTCAGGCAGCACACACACACACACACACACACACACACACACACACACACACACACACACACACACACACACACACACACACACACACACACACACACACACACACACACACACACACACACACACACACACACACACACACACACCATTTCTGGACACAGGACTGGTCTTCAGTGTGTGAGAGGGTGCGTGTGCGTGCATGTCCACCTGGGCACATGACTGCAGCTGCCCCTTCTTTCCCCCTCCCCCATCTCATTTTCTCACCCTCTCACCCTCTCTCTCTGTCTGTAGGTGAGAGGTCACGCACAGCAACATTCCAAACTGAAAACGACAGAGCAGTGAAGGGAACAGAGAAGTGACAGAGCACTACAGAAGAGAGAAATGATGGGTTCTGATACTGCCATAGAGCCACCAACACACGCTGAGTTGTGTATGTGTATGTATCACTAGACCTTGTGACTAGTCATAAAACAGATGTTTGTTTGTCCTAAGACAGACTGACTTAGACTAACTGACTTACAGACTAACTGACAGAAAAGAAAGATGGAAAGAATGAGAGAGGAAGGAATGAAAGAAGAGAGAGAAACATACAGTAAATAAAAACAGGTGGAACGAGAGAGGGGGAGAGAGTGGAGGGAAAGGTAGCAGTATGGGGACAGGATCAAGGGCTGATAGGGCAGTGTTGAAAGCAGATCTTCCCCCCACACACACACACTGGCTCTAGAGGACAGCTGATGGGGAGATCTTGTTTCACTGACAAACACACTTAAGCTTCAAGTGAGAAACGGTGAAAACCAATACTCTACCGCGTTGCCGCCTCTCTGCCCCTTTCCATATCTCCCCTCTCCCTGCCCTACCTCACCCTCTGCACCTCCGCCCATCTCCCTACTTCCCATGTCTCCCCTCTCCCTGCCCTACCTCACCCTCTGCACCTCCGCCCATCTCCCTACTTCCCATGTCTCCCCTCTCCCTGCCCTACCTCACCCTCTGCACCTCCGCCCATCTCCCTACTTCCCATGTCTCCACATCTCCCTTGCCTCTCCAGGGTAGACCAGATCCCCCCCGACGCACACACACACACAGGTTACTCAATCAGAGGACTGATCCCAAATGTCGCCCCTAAATCGACACTAGCCCTAACACACAATAATTGACTCAGTCTCTGTGCTGTAGGTAGTCTTACCCACACCTGTCTCTGTGCTGTAGGTAGTCTTACCCACACCTGTCTCTGTGCTGTAGGTAGCCTTACCCACACCTGACTGTCTCTGTGCTGTAGGTAGTAATACCCACACCTGACTGTCTCTGTGCTGTAGGTAGTAATACCCACACCTGACTGTCTCTGTGCTGTAGGTAGTAATACCCACACCTGACTGTCTCTGTGCTGTAGGTAGTAATACCCACACCTAACCGTCTCTGTGCTGTAGGTAGTAATACCCACACCTGACTGTCTCTGTGCTGTAGGTAGTAATACCCACACCTGACTGTCTCTGTGCTGTAGGTAGTAATACCCACACCTGACTGTTTCTGTGCTGTAGGTAGTAATACCCACACCTGACTGTCTCTGTGCTGTAGGTAGTAATACCCACACCTGACTGTCTCTGTGCTGTAGGTAGTAATACCCACACCTAACTGTCTCTGTGCTGTAGGTAGTAATACCCACACCTAACTGTATCTGTGCTGTAGGTAGTAATACCCACACCTGACTGTCTTTGTGCTGTAGGTAGTAATACCCACACATAACCATCTCTGTGCTGTAGCCTTGAAGCTTGTTAGCTGAGGCACCTTCAACAAGTGTGCCAGAACAATGCTACCATTTCCATAGCGAGGTCAGAGGTGAGCAGTCACCATACAGCAAAGACGATGTGTTAGGGGGCTAGAGTTTCACAATCTGTCACCAGTAAAATGCACAGAGCTGTCCAAGAAAAAACACACACACACACACACACACACACACTAGGACTGGGACAATACCAGTATCACAATCAGGGCTGGGAATTGCCAGGGACCTCACAATATGATATTATCACAATACTTAGGTGCCGATACAGTATGTATTGCAATTTTATATGTATTATGACACTGCGATTGTATTGCAATTTGATGTTCCAAACATATTGGTCACTATACACAGAGTGTACAAAAACATGCTCATTCCATGACGTAGACTATCCAGGTGAAAGTGCTGATCCCTTATTGATGTCACTTCAAATCAGTTTAGATGAAAGGGAGGAGACAGGTTAAAGAAGGATTTTTAAGCCTTGAGACATGGATTGTGCATCTGTACCATGTCATAAGGTGAATGCACCAATTTGTAAGTCGCTCTGGATAAGAGCGTCTGCTAAATGACTTAAATGTAAATGTTAAATGTACCATTCAGAAGGTAAATGGGTAAGACAAAAATGTACAGTGCCTTGCAAAAGTATTCGGCCCCATTGAATTTTGCGACCTTTTGCCACATTTCAGGCTTCAAACGTAAATATATAAAACTGTGTTTTTTTGTGAAGAATCAACAACAAGTAGGACACAATCATGAAGTGGAACGACATTTATTGGATATTTCAAACTTTTTTAACAAATCAAAAACTGAAAAATTGGGCGTGCAAAATTATTCAGCCCCTTTACTTTCAGTGCAGCAAACTCTCTCCAGAAGTTCAGTGAGGATCTCTGAATGATCCAATGTTGACCTAAATGACTAATGATGATAAATACAATCCACCTGTGTGTAATCAAGTCTCCGTATAAATGCACCTGCACTGTGATAGTCTCAGAGGTCCGTTAAAAGCGCAGAGAGCATCATGAAGAACAGGGAACACACCAGGCAGGTCCGAGATACTGTTGTGAAGAAGTTTAAGCCGGATTTGGATACAAAGAGATTTCCCAAGCTTTAAACATCCCAAGGAGCACTGTGCAAGCGATAATATTGAAATGGAAGGCGTATCAGAACACTGCAAATCTACCAAGCCCTGGCCGTCCCTCTAAACTTTCAGCTCATACAAGGAGAAGACTGATCAGAGATGCAGCCAAGAGGCCCATGATCACTCTGGATGAACTGCAGAGATCTACAGCTGAGGTGGGAGACTCTGTCCATAGGACAACAATCAGTCGTATATTGAGCAAATCTGGCCTTTATGGAAGAGTGGCAAGAAGAAAGCCATTTCTTAAAGATATCCATAAAAGGTGTTGTTTAAAGTTTGCCACAAGCCACCTGGGAGACACACCAAACATGTGGAAGAAGGTGCTCTGGTCAGATGAAAATTGAACTTTTTGGCAACAATGCAAAACGTTATGTTTGGCGTAAAAGCAACACAGCTCATCACCCTGAACACACCATCCCCACTGTCAAACATGGTGGTGGCAGCATCATGTTTTGGGCCTGCTTTTCTTCAGCAGGGACAGGGAAGATGGTTAAAATTGATGGGAAGATGGATGGAGCAAAATACAGGACCATTCTGGAAGTAAGCCTGATGGAGTCTGCAAAAGACCCGAGACTGGGACGGAGATTTGTCTTCCAACAAGACAATGATCCAAAACATAAAGCAAAATCTACAATGGAATGGTTAAAAAATAAACATATCCAGGTGTTAGAATGGCCAAGTCAAAGACCAGACCTGGATCCAATCGAGAATCTGTGGAAAGAACTGAAAACTGCTGTTCACAAATGCTCTCCATCCAACCTCACTGAGCTCGAGCTGTTTTGCAAGGAGGAATGGGAAAAAATGGCAGTCTCTCGATGTGCAAAACTGATAGAGACATACCCCAAGCGACTTACAGCTGTAATCGCAGCAAAAGGTGGCGCTACAAAGTATTAACTTAAGGGGGCTGAATAATTTTGCACGCCCAATTTTTCAGTTTTTGATTTGTTAAAAAAGTTTGAAATATCCAATAAATGTCGTTCCACTTCATGATTGTGTCCCACTTGTTGTTGATTCTTCACAAAAAAATACAGTTTTATATCTTTATGTTTGAAGCCTGAAATGTGGCAAAAGGTCGCAAAGTTCAAGGGGGCCGAATACTTTCGCAAGGCACTGTAAGTGCCTTTGAACGTGGTATGGTAGTAGGTGCCAGGTGCACCGGTTTGAGTGTGTCAACAACTGCAAAGCTGCTGGGTTTTTCACGATCAACAGTTTCCCGGTTGTATCAAGAATGGTGCACCACCCAAAGGATATCCAGACAACTTGACGCAACTGTGGGAAGCATTGGAGTCAACACGGGCCAGTTTCCCTGTGGAACGATTTCAAACATCCTTGTAAAGTCCATGCCCTGATGAATTGAGGCTATTCTGAGAGCAAAAGGGGGTGCAACTCAATATTAGGAAGGTGTTCCTAATGTTTTGTACACTCCGTAGGTCTGCTGCAGACAGAACAGAGAGCATGAGAACTCATTTTGATCAGTCAGGGGGAAAAAAAGTGCTGAAAACATGTTGGCTCACTATGTAAAACGAAGATGGAGAACAAGTTATAGGATGGAAAATACCGGAGTGTGGAGTTTTGGCGCAGATACAGCCGCTAACACTACCAACAGTATTTTCTTAAACAAATCGATCATTGGAGTCAAATATAGATACAATATCGTCCAAAAATATTATTGCGATATGTAACTGTATCGATTTCCCCCTCCCCATCACTAATCGCGATACTCTTTAGTATTGTGGCAAGGAAACAAAACACAAAGCAGGCTTAACTTCGGAAAACCTGCCCTAATGTTGGAAACAAACATCATTGTTGTCATCCAGTCACATTTGTTTATTCGCCAAGCTATATCACACAATATTTGACATACAGCAGGTTTTTAAAGGACCAAAGAGTTTGGTCTGCTTCGTGTTTTCTTTTTTTGCCATGGCAAAAATATTACCTAACTGGTATCATCACAGCCCTAATACACATAGTCCATCCCTCAGGGCAAGACAGCTGAGGGAGTGGAGGCCAGGCCAGACTGCTGTTGTCTCAACCCTGACTCCTTCACATAAAGACACACTATTGGTCTAGTCAACATTCCCCAGCCTGCTCTTGTCTCTGCGACCCCAGAAGGTCAGGGAGGGTCAGAGTTCACCTCGCCTCTGTCTCTGTGTAGCCAGCCTACCAGTGTGTGTGTGTGTGTGAGAGAGAGAGAGAGACCTTGCAGTCTTTCCTTCCATTTGAGGTTATGCACTGCAGCACCAGCAGTTCGGATTAGGAAGCAGAAGCGTTTGTGTTTGTATGTGTGTGTGTGTGTGTGTGTGTGCGCGCGCGTGTATAAAACGTTGTTTTGGCCATTTTGCACGGTCATACATCCCCTCAGAAGAGCAGGGATATGTGTGTGTGTGTGTGTGTGTGTGTGTGTGTGTGTGTGTGTGTGTGTGTGTGTGTGTGTGTGTGTGTGTGTGTGTGTGTGTGTGTGTGTGTGTGTGTGTGTGTGTGTGTGTGTGTGTGTGTGTGTGAGGTAGTGGGGGGTGGGGTAGACACAGATGGACAGCTGGTGTTTCTGTGATGGTGAATCACTCAGAGGCACCCCCCCCGAAACACACAACTCTGCTCCCACCCCCCTCCCTCACACAGAGAAGCGCTCCTCTATATCAGGGATCATCAAGTAGATTCAGCTGCGGGCCAATTCTTTCTTGAGCGGATGGTAAGGGGCTGGAACCTAATTACAAATAATTTGTCAATCGCAAATTGACCACAAGAAGGACAAACAGATATAACATTTGACTTAAACATAATAATTTCAACCTCTGCTTACATTTGTATATAATTACATACACTACGTGATCAAAAGTATGTGGACACCTGCTCTTCCAACATCTCATTACAACCAAAATTATGTCCATTAATATTGAGTTGGTACCCCCTTTGCTGTTATAACAGCCTCCATTGTTCTTGGAAGGCTTTCCAATATATGCTGGAACATTGCTGCGGGGACTTGCTTCCATTCAGCCATAAGAGCATTAGTGAAGTCGGGCACTGATGTTGGGTGACTAGACCTGGCTCGCAGTGTTCCAATTCATCCCAAAGATGTTTGATGGGTTTGAGGTCAGGGCTCTGTGCAGGCCAATAAAGTTATTGCACACCGATCGCAAAACAAACCATTTCTGTATGGACTTCAATTTATGCATGGGGGCATTCTCATGCGGAAACAGGAAAAGGCCTTTCCCAAACTGTTGCCACAAGGTTGAAAGCACAGAATCATCAAGAATGCCATATCCCTTCACTGGAATTAAAGGGCCTAGCCCAAACCATGAAAAACAGCCCCAGACCATTATTCCTCCACCAAACTTTACAGTTGCCACTTTTCATTGGGGCAGGTAGCATTTTAGGGAAATCCGCCAAACCTAGATTCGTCTGTCGAACTGCCAGATGGTGAGGAGTGATTCATCACTCCAGAGAACACATTTCCAGAGTCTAATGGCAGCAAGCTTTACACCACTAGAGCCGATGCTTGGCATTGCGCATGGTGATCTTAGGCTTGTGTTCGGCTGCTCGGCCATTGAAACCCATTTCATGAAGCTCCCAACAAACATTTATTGTGCTGACATTGCTTCCAGTGGCAGTCTGTAACTTGGTTGTGAGTGTTGCAACCGAGGACAGACGATTTTACACAATACGCGCTTCAGCACTCAGTGGTCTTGTTCTGTGAGCTCGTGTGGCCTACCACTTTGCAGCTGAGCCGTAGTTGCTCTAGTCATTTCCACATCCCAGTAACAACACTTACAGTTGACCAGGGCAGCTCTAGCAGGGCAGAAATTTGACAAAATTACATGTTGGAAATGTGGCATCCTATGACGATGCCACATTGAAAGTTACTGAGCTCTTCATTAAGGTCATTCTACTGCTGATGTTTGTCTATGGAGATTGCATGGCTGTGTGCTTGATCTGTCAGCAACGGGTATAGCTGAAATAACCGAATCAACTAATTTGAAGGGGTGTCCACATACAGTATATATACAAAAGTATCTCTCTTATGTGTGGGAATACTTTGGAACAGATTTCCAACATTAAAATCACTTGGAGCTGATTTGCTGGTGTCAAACATCAAAACATTTACTGTTGAAGAAAGAAGTTTACATACACCTTAGCCAAATACATTTAAACTCTGTTTTTCACCATTCCTGACATTTAATCCTAGTAGAAATTCCCTGTCTTGGGTCAGTTAGTTCACATTCTTAAAATAAAGTGGCGATCCTATCAGAATAGTAGTAGAGAATGATTTACTTAAGCTTTTATTTCTTTCATCATATTCCCAGTGGGTCAGAAGTTTACATACACTTAATTAGTATTTGTTAGAATTGCCTTTAAATTGTTAAACTTGGGTCAAACATTTAGGGTAGCCTTCCACAGGCTTCCCACAATAAGTTGGGTGAATTTTGGCCCATTCCTCCTGACAGAGCTGCTGTAAATGAGTCATGTTTGTAGGACTCCTTGCTCACTCACCCTGTTTCAGTTCTGCCCACAAATTTCCTATGGGATTGAGGTCAGGGCTTTGTGATTGACACTCCAATACCTTGACTTTGTTGTCCTTAAGCCATTTTGCCACAACTTTGGAAGTATGCTTGGGGTCATTGTCTATTTGGAAGACCAATTTGCGACCAGTCTTTAACTTCCTGACTTTGGCTTGAGATGTCTCAATACATTCACATCATTTTCCTCCTCATGATGTCATCTATTTTGTGAAGTGCACCAGTCCATCCTGCAGCAAAGCACCCCCACAACATGATGCTGCCACCCCCGTGCTTCACGGGTGGGATGGTGTTCTGCAGCTTGCAAGCCTCCCCCTTTATCCTCCAAACATAACAATGGTCATTATGGGCAAACAGTTCTATTTTTGTTTCATCAGACCAGAGGACATTTCTTCAAAAAGTACGATTTTTGTCCCCATGTGCAGTTGCAAACCGTAGTCTGGCTTTTTTATGACGGATTTGGAGCAATGGCTTCTTCTTTGCTGAGCGCCCTTTCAGGTTATGTCGATATAGGACTCGTTTTACTGTGGATATAGATACTTTTGTACCCGTTTCCTCCATCATCTTCACAAGGTCCTTTGCTGTTGATCTGGGATTTATTTGCACTTTTCGCACAAAAGTATGCTCATCTCTAGGAGACAGAACGCGTCTCCTTCCTGAGCGGTATGGCGGCTGCATGGTCCCATGGTGTTTATACTTGCATACTATTGTTTGTACAGATGAACGTGTTATTTTCAGGCATTTGAAAATTGCTCCCAAGGATGAACCAGACTTGTGGAGGTCTACAATTTCTTTCTGAGGTCTTGGCTGATTTCTTTTGATTTTCCCATGATGTCAAGCAAAGAGGCACTGAGTTTGAAGGTAGGCTTGAAATACATCCACAGGTACACCTCCAATTGACTTATGTCAATTAGACTATCAGAAGCTTCGAACGCCATGATATAATTTTCTGGAATTGTCCAAGCTGTTTAAAAGGCACAGTCAACTTAGTGTATGTAAACTTCTGACCCACTGGAATTGTGATACAGTGAATGATAAGTGAAATAATCTGTCTGTAAACATTTGTTGGAAAAATGACTTGTGTCATGCACAAAGTAGATGTCCTAACCGACTTGACAAAACTATAGTTTGTTAACAATACATTAGTGGAGTGGTTGAAAAACAAGTTTTAATGAGTCCAACCTAAGTGTATGTAAACTACCGACTTCAAATGCATATTTTATTTGGTCAGAACTTGGGGGGGGGACAAATAAAATGACCGCCTACAGTTGGAACCCTGGTCTACAGGCTAGAACACATGAATAGACCGGCCAGTAGACCAGTCACCCACAGAATTGACAGGTTTGCTAAACATGGGTGTGACCAATAAAATATGATTTAACTTGATAAAAGACATACTGAAAAATACTGCCCAGGGTACAGCCAACAGCTCATTTACATGTCTTAATTAAGTAACACACACAGCTTTTATGAACTCATCAAGTCCCTCAGGTCACCAACCGCCACCCATTCCTGGGATAAATTCACACATCAAAAAGGCACACCACACAGATACACACCCACACAGACACACACCCACACAGACACACACCACACAGATACACACCCACACAGACACACACCACACAGACACACGCACACAGACACACACCACACAGACACACTCACACAGACACACCCACACTCACACAGACACACTCACCACACACACACCCACCACACAGACACACCCCCCACACAGACACACCCCCCACACAGCTCAGGGGACCACCAAGCATAGAGGCTGCTGAGGTGAGATAAACACTTATGTCCAAAGCCAGGACACACTTAGGCACTCAAAATACACACACACAAGGGGAGAGAGTGAGAGAGAGACACACACACACATAAGGAGTGAGAGAGAGAGACACACACAAAGACAGACTGAACTGCTTTAACAGCTTCTCCTTATCTCTGTCCACAGATAGTGAGATGGATTAACAGCTAAATCTGGCACACACACTCTGACCACAATCCCGGCTCTGTGTGTGTGTGTGTGTGTGTGTGTGTGTGTGTGTGTGTGTGTGTTGGACTGCTAACTGAATGTGTCAGGGAGAGTGATGCAGGGGTTGACCCAAGGTTCATTATACCAGAACACACACATTCATCTTCTACTAGTAACACACACACTATTTACTGATTTGTGTGACAGAACATACACCACATCACTTACTGTGCACTGTGAATCTGATAGTAATTCTCTTTCTGCTCCCCCCTACCCTCCCCCTCATACACACCTCCCGCCCTGAAGGGGCCTCTTAACCAGGTTCTCCATATGCCCATCTCCCCCCTCTCTCTATGGCTCACGTTCTGGCCTCTCCTCTACTCTCTGTCACCATCTGCCACTTCACAACAGAGAGATGAAAGAGAGAGACAGGGAAATATATAAAGACAGAGAGAGGTGGTTGGAGAGAGAAAGAAAGAAAGAAAAGAAAGAGGGAGGGAGAGAGAAAGAGAGGGCAGCCCCAGACTGCCTCTCTTACACACACACACAGGACCAGTCTATTTTACAATGATAGCTAATAGCTGAATGGAGGGATAGAGGAGAAAGTAGAATAGGAAAAAGAGAGAGAAGGGAAGGGAGAAATAGTGGGATAGACTAGAGGTAAGGAGAGAGGGGGAGAAGATGACAACAACCCATTGCAACCCAGTCAGTGAAGCAACCCAGTCAGTGCTCACTCCTGTCCCTGACACCACGGCAGCAACTGCCAATTTTAGCAGAGAGACAGACAGGATGAGAGGGAGATGTCTCTGGATCAGAGGGTCAAAGTGCAAGTTTGCTCTAAACACACACACACACACACTGCAAACACTACACTCCCCTAGGGACCTGAACAGACATTACACAGAGCACTACAGTGACACCAAAGGTGGCTGTGTGAGAGAGGAGGAGGGTTAGAGACAGCAGAGGCCACGTGCTGATTTCATTAGAGGAGAGACAGAGAGAGAGAGAGGTCTGTGACCACAAATGGAGAGCAGAGGCCAGCTGTCAGTGGTTGATGTCAGCTCTATTCAAAATTAAATGTTATTGGTTACATACACATATTTAGCAGATGTTATTGCTGGTGTAGCACCATGCTCTGGAGAGCCCTGCGGTTTCTGGGGGTGCAGTTGCTGTACCAGGCAGTGATACAGCTCGATGGGATGCTCTCAATTGTGCATCTGTAAAAGTTTGTGAGGGTCTTACGGGCCAAGCCAAGTTTCTTCAGTTGAGGCACTGTTGCACCTTCTCCAACACACTGCCTGTGTGGGTGGACTATTTCAGATAGTCAGTGATGTGTACGCCGAGGAACTTGAAGCTTTCCAACTTCTCCAATCGGTACCAGTCGATGTGGATAGGGGCATGCACCCTCTGCTTTTTCCTGAAGTCCATGATCAGCTCCTTTGTTTTGTTGATGTTGTGGGAGAGGTTATTTTCCTGGCACCACTCTGCCAGAGCCCTCGCCCTCACTGTAGGCTGTCTTGTCATTGTTGGTAATCGGGCCTACTACGGTTGTGTCGTCTGCAAACTTGATGATTGAGTTGGAGGCGTGTGTGGCCATGTAGTCATGGGTGAACAGGGAGTACAGAAGAGGGCTGAGTACACATCCTTGTGGGGCCCCTGTGTTGAGGATCAGCCTGTGTGTGTGTGTGTGTGTGGGTGTGTGGGTGGGTGTGTGCCCCTGAATGACCGGTTTCAATTACATATAAACTTTGACCTTATGTATTGTAGCCAATGAAGCAAAGGAGCTACAGAGAGAGAGCTGAGAGAGAGGGAGATATACCAATGACCTAAGATCCATTCACTTCTGTACTAGTACACACACACACTCAATACTGCGCACATAATGAGATGCTTGGGTACAAGATGGCTGCTCTCCAGGGAAAAGAGAGAGTCAGTGAGGTGCTGGGTGTATGAAAGGAACACACACGCACACAGCTAGCTGCATAGTGTCTGAGAAGAGCTGAGCACACAGCAAGTCAACACAGGTTAATGACTCTAGAAGACACTGCCACACACACACAAAAATGTATTTATACACACACTGTCAGAAAATCCATTAAGTGGTGTTGTAGGGGGGTGGAGTGATGGCATCTCATTTAAACAGCAATACTAGTCATTCTATCAATCACTCCTCAAACTTTCAGTCTATGGAAATGTGTTAAGACATGGACAGTCAACCCGGAATATATCCATCTATATACACCCACAATAAGACTCAATCATGGACACTCTTACTGACAGTTGTGTCTGCTTTGCATGATGTATTGTTGTCTCTACCTGCTTTCCCTTCGTGCTGTCGTCTGTGCCCAATAATGTTTGTACCAAGTTTTGTGCTGTTACCATGTTGTTGTCATGTTGTGTTGCTACCATGCTGTGTTGTCATGTGTTGATGCCTTAGGTCTCTCTTTATGTAGTGTTGTCTATCTTGTCATGATGTGTGTTTTGTCCTATATTTTTAATTCCAGCCCCTGTCCCCACAGGAGGCCGTCATTGTAAATAAGAATTTGTTCTTAACGGACTTGCCTGGTTAAATCAAACATAAAATAACAATAGCTGTACAATCGGAACATATCCATCAACATAAACCTACCTTCTCAGTTGCTGTAGGCAACAGCAGACGAGAGACAAATTCATCACACAAGAAAACCCTCAAACAGTCAATCCAACACAGCTAACGTTTAAAGGACATTTAGAGTACAACTATCAGAATGTGATCAGATCAATAGGGATGGGATCTCTCCTTACAAGCACAATCTGATAAGCATCCAGATACATGGGCTCCGATACGATGCAGGAATGAGACTTTTAGTTCGAAACGATTTGATTAGTGGAACGAACCGGCGTGATTAGGTTCAATTCGATACCATGTTTTTCATAACTGAGTCAAATTTCAGGTCTGCTGAGCACAAACTTGAACGTTGTGAAAATTCTGTGTACCTTCCGGCGAGCGTTTACTGTGAACACTTGAGGTTTTACCCGCTTTAAGTTAGTTTTAACAGTAGTCAAGTAGGCTACTGCGAATATTTGATCAAAATGTAGACCTACCAGTGGCCTACCATCAAAAACAATGGAGAAAATGCATCCCATAATATTTTAACATGGAAATAGCTGTTCTATCATTCAGCCTACAGAAGCAACTAATGTTCAATATAGGCCTACATTCCATGAGACTTTTGAAAACACATGCAGGTGACTGTTTATCCACCTGCCCTTCAGACAAGGAGGTGACTGAAAAGGTTGTTGTGTTGTTTGATGCAAGAAACTACTTAACAAAATAAAATGCATCATTATTACCATACCATTATTACAGATAATCAGACAAATTACATTACCTTCTGCCTATTGACTACTTAGCTTATTCAAGCCCTTCTCAAAAGACAAAAAAAAAAAAGTGTCTGACTCACTTTTCAAAGATGTCTAGAAATTTAGTAAGCAATCACTTCCCCATTGCTGACAACAAATGATCTATAACGGGGCTAATAACTCTCTAACTAGTAAAGGATATGAACAAATGAACACGTCACTACATGTTGCTCTCGCTTTGATCTTAAAACAAGCGCATCTACTCACGACTACTCATGCTGTAAAAACAGTCCAGTTCAAAGTGAATGGCACAGACCTCAAATATGGCAATGATCTATTTGCATATAGGCCTACTGCAGCTCTGATTGGTTATGACGCACCGGTCTGTGTAGCGTATGGGCCTCAGTCGTGCCTGTCAATGTAATAGAATCCTACCTCAAAGCATTCTGCCAACAACAAAATCTATTGCATACTTAGCTTTGCATACTAAGTCTTGCATAGCTCGTTTTGTTTCGGTATGTGATATTGAAAGTGGCTAATATTGCAGTGATTCGATCACATCTCCCACAGTAAAGGGAAATGTAACTAATGGGGAAAACTCAAAAAAATGTAAGTGAAGTTCATATTGCTGATATTTCTTCTGTGTGACAGTCACGCAGCTTAGAGGGAACATTGTATAGCAGATTAAAATGTTTTGAGCTAGTAATATTTCAATATTTATATTTAGAAACTAGCTATGACATACATAGCCAATTAATAGAACAGCTTTGGATTTCACCTGTCTCAAAAGCAAATGGTTTTTAGCGTTTGGAAAATTAAAGAGGACTGAGCTCTTCTCCTGTTCCAATCAGTGTGGCCCACAAAAATGATTGCTGTCCTTTTTATGAAATTACACATTTAACCTGTTCATGTAAAAATGACCGAATGCACTGACTGTTTGAACCTGGCAATCGAAAAGCCCCAATCAGCAGTTAGATGTGCAATCAGCAAGATGTAAGTTGTGTCCACTCCGGTAGCCTACACAGCTAAAACACAATTTTCGACAGTGCTTTTGGTAACAATGACATTGTTGTTTCCTTGGCACTGTTCACACGAGCGTTGGAGAGCTCTAGTGAAAGGATATCCAGAAAATGTTGTAGACATTGAGTTATGGTGAGCTTTTGTGGAGGTTTCCATCTGGTCACCAACATTCTTTTTGCAGCGGTCAGTCCAGACAACCATACAAGTTTCTGGGGAACTGAGAGTCAGTGAAGTGAAGAGTCATCGTTCAACAACTGTATATTTGGAAGATAAGAAACTTTTTTAAGAAGTCTTTAAGATCTATATTTCATACAGTAACTGTTCACATTGATTTACAGATGGCTTCTAGTAGTTTTTTTTAATATACAGTGACTTCGGAAAATATTCAGACGCTTTGACTTTTTCCACATTTTGTTACGTGTCACGACTCCCGCCGAAGTTGGCTCCCCCGCCTGTTCGGGTGGTGCTCGGCGGTCTTCGTCACCGGCCTACTAGCCACCACCGATCCCTTTTCTTTTGGGTTAGTTTTGTCTCATTTGTTACACCTGTTCCTAGTGTGTGTGCTTGATGTTCTTCCCTATTCAGCGTATGGAACCCGCCCCTTTGTTGTGCGGGATTATTTTGATGTTCACGTTGTATCGTTGGTGTTGTTAGTGCTCTGGACCTTGTTAGCCGTTGGTTTGGGTTGGTCAGTGTTTGCTCCCTGCGTGTTGGGCATTTCATTTTGATGTTCACGTTGTATCGTTGGTGTTGTTAGTGCTCTGGACCTAGTTACCCGTTGGTTTGGGTTGGTCAGTGTTTGCTCCCTGCGTGTTGGGCATTTCATTTTGGTGCCGTATTAAAGTGCACTTTTCCCCTGGACCTCTCTGCTCTCTGCGCCTGATTCCTCGCTACACCCCTAGCCAGCCGTGACATTACGTTACAGCCGAATTAGAAAATTGATTAAAATTGTTTTTTTCTCCCTCATCAATCTACACACAATACCCCATAATGACAAAGCAAAAACAGGTTTTTAGAAATGTTGGCAAATTTATACAAAATAAAAAAAACAGAAATATCACATTTACATAAGTATTCAGATCCTTTATTCAGTACTTTAGTCTTCTTGGGTATGACGCTACAAGCTTGGCACTCCTGTATTTGGGAAGTTTCTCCCATTCAACTCTGCAGATCCTCTCAAGCTCTGTCAGGTTAGATGGGGAGCGTCGCTACACTGCTATTTTCAGGTCTCTCCAGAGATGTTAGACCGGGTTCAAGTCCAGGCCATTCAAGAACGTTTAGAGATTTTTCCCGAAGCCACTCATTAGCTGTGTGCTTAGGGTCGTAGTCCTGTTGGAAGGTGTACGTTGGCCCAAATCTGAAGTCCTATGCGCTCTGGAGAAGGTTTTCATCAAGGACCTCTCTGTACTTTGCTCTGTTCATCTTTCTCTCAATCTTGACTAGTCTCCCAGTCCCTGCAACTGAAAAACATCCCCACAGCATCTTGCTTCTCATGGTTTGAGTCTTTAGGTGCCTTTTGGCAAACTCCAAGTGGGCCGTCACGTGCCTTTTACTGAGGAGTGTTTCTGTCTGGCTACTCTACCATAAAGGCCTGATTGGTGGAGTGCTGCAGAAATGGCTGTCTTTCTGGAAGATTATTCCATCTCCACAGAGGAACTCTAGAGCTCTGTCAGAGTGACTATCGGGTTCTTGGTCACCTTCCTGACCAAGACCCTTCTCCCCCGATTGCTCAGTTTGGCCGGGCAGCCAGCTCTATGAAGAGTCTTGGTGTTCTTGGGGACCTTCAATGCTGCAGAAATGTTCTGGTACCCTTCCCCTCGACACAATCCTGTCTCACAGCCCTACGGACAATTCCTTCCACCTCATGGCTTGGTTTTTGCTTTGACATGCACTGGCAACTGTGGGATCTTATATAGACAGGTGTGTGCCTTTCCAAATCATGTCCAATCAATTGAATTTGCCACTCCAATCAAGTTGTAGAAACATCAAGGATGATCAATGGAAACAGGATGCACTTGAGCTCAATTTCAAATCTCATAGCAAAGAGTCTGAATACTTCTGTAAATAAGGTATTGTTTTATATTTTTATGAATTTGCAAAATAAAAAAAACTGTTTTTACTTTGTCATTATGGGGTATTGTGTGTAGATTGCTGAGGAAAATGTTTTATTTCCTCCATTTTAAAATAAGGCTGTAACGTAACAAAATGTGGAAAAGGTCAAGAGGTCTACTTGTGTTCTGACTATCTAACAACTCAGTAAGTGGATGGAGTGGGAGTAATTTAATATTGCCAAAGCTCTTTTACAAACATCTGAATGCTGAAGTTGCCGCGCTGATGTAGCCTACGTATATTAGAACAGGGATAGGGTAGCCCTACCTCTCGTTGGCGCGAGCAGCTGTGTCTCCCGCACAGTGCACAGTTATTATCTGATTTGTAGATCAATGTAATACACAGTTATATGCATAAACGTTTGAAATCCTGAAGGAGAGGATGCATCAACTCAGTCACAACAGATAAGGTATTTTCAGAATAAGGCAGAAAAAAAAAGATTAAAAACATCTGTGAATTTGAGATTAGTAACGTTTGAGTCTGTTTCCTTACCGATGCACGCTTCATTTGGATTGGTCTGGATTCCCTTGGACCGATGCACTTGCATCTTAAACATTTGAACATCTTAAACATTTGATGCGTATCCGTGAATTGTTACCTCCCTACTGATCATCTCTTTGGGCAACACAACCAAACAATCAGATCTAAACTGCTGACTAACATTTCAAAATGCTTCAGCATCATTTAAAGCTACATTAGCAACAGTGTATTCATACCAGTAACGTATCTAAAAGGCATCCTTACCCTCTTCCTAGGGGGTCCCTTGTCCTGCACTGCACGGCCCCCTAGCCGGCCCCCCCGGCCCTCCCCTGAGGGGGGCCTGATGGTCATCCGGATCTCCGGGGGACAGATGTAGTTCTCCAGACTCTTGGGGGGCTTCTTGGTGCGTTTGGTGGTTTGGATCTTCAGCTTCAGACTCCCCTCCTGGAAGCTGGCTTCTTTAATGGAGAACTCCTGCTCCTCTAGCCCCTCCCCTTCTCCATGGGACCCCCAGCGCTCACCCATCACATCACCAATGACCTCATCACACCGCGACGCAGGCCCCAGACCCGCCCTTTCCGGTTCTTGCTCTTCAGGCTCAGCCCTTCCACCTCCTAATTCCGCCTCCTTAGGTCGGGCTGAGCTAACCAGATCCCTCGACTCCATCCACACTCCCGCCAGAACCAGTCAAGATCCAAAGAGCGGCGGCAGCTAGCCAATAGGTTTGCAGAGAGTGGCTGTCCGTCAGAGTGGGTTGCTTTAGGAACGTTAGCTACTGCTTCTGGATTGGTTCTCCCACAGGAACACATGTAATCCAACAAGGCCAAACTACAGAGAGAGGAGAGAGAGAGAAATTACTATCAAAACTTTGAAACATACCATTTGTAGTGGCAGTAATGATTTGAGTCCAAAACGTGTACACGTCCGCACAGTAGTGTTCTACAAAATTGAACTGTTGGCTTTTTTTTTACATTTGAAATTCTCAGTGCAGCTCAAGCAACTTCTCCAAATGTCAACACATTCAAATTAATACAGGACGGGCACGCAGATCTGCGTTGGTTTGGAATTTTGGGGAGGTGAGCGGTCGGCTGTGAATCCCCCGCTGTGCATCCCCCACTGTGCGTCCCCCACTGTGCATCCCCCGCCGTGCATCCCCCGCCGTGCATCCCCCACTGTGCGCCCCCCACTGTGCGCCGTGCATCCCCCGCCGTGCATCCCCCGCCGTGCATCCCCCGCCGTGCATCCCCCATGGACGGTGGTCTCAGCCGCATAGCTATGTCACAATGGGCCGCCGGACTATAGCGGCTCTGCGTTTGTGGACTCTGAATTACACTTTAGTGTCTCAGAGTTTAAGACTGGTGCATGAGCAAGCAGAGAGCTGTGCAGGCATGCCATACACAATCATTTACATTTTACACTGTGTAAACAACATCTCACACACACACTTTCTCTCTCTTTCTCCCCACCCTCTCTTTCTCTCTCGTTCGCTCTCTCAATGTAAAATGAAGACATTCCTCTCCAGCTCTCTAAAGGGAGGGTGAAGCTAGCCTGAGGACACAAGAACAAAAGCTGCAGATTGAGATGAAAAAGCTGACGGCTCTTTTTCTTTTCTCCTTCAGCAGAGGGAGGGAATGCGTAGACAGAGGGAGGGAATGCGTAGACAGAGGGAGGGAATGCGTAGACAGAGAGGGAGGGAATGCGTAGACAGAGAGGGAGGGAATGCGTAGACAGAGAGGGAGGGAATGCGTAGACAGAGAGGGAGGGAATGCGTAGACAGAGGGAGGGAATGCGTAGACAGAGGGAGGGAATGCGTAGACTGAGAGGGAGGGAATGCGTAGACTGAGAGGGAGGGAATGCGTAGACTGAGAGGGAGGGAATGCGTAGACTGAGAGGGAGGGAATGCGTAGACTGAGAGGGAGGGAATGCGTAGACTGAGAGGGAGGGAATGCGTAGACTGAGAGGGAGGGAATGCGTAGACTGAGAGGGAGGGAATGCGTAGACTGAGAGGGAGGGAATGCGTAGACTGAGAGGGAGGGAATGCGTAGACTGAGAGGGAGGGAATGCGTAGACTGAGAGGGAGGGAATGCGTAGACTGAGAGGGAGGGAATGCGTAGACTGAGAGGGAGGGAATGCGTAGACTGAGAGGGAGGGAATGCGTAGACTGAGAGGGAGGGAATGCGTAGACTGAGAGGGAGGGAATGCGTAGACTGAGAGGGAGGGAATGCGTAGACTGAGAGGGAGAGGGGGAGGGGGAAGGTACATTATTTTTCCAGATGTGGTTTACGAGCTGATCTAAAAAAAACTGCATCTGACCTGTTTCACACACAAATACTCACGCATGCATAGAGACACTGCGCCACTCAAGGATCAGAGTTGTCCACCTATAATGCCATTTCTGCTCTCTAGGGAAGAGGGTGTGTTTGTCTCAGACTCAGCACAAACACACATAAAGCCCTGTCACTCAGTGAGCCAGTCAGACTACCACCAGTATTACATCCATCTCTCAGTAGACATGTCTAATCCAACTGAGAGATGTGTATGTACAAAGCCTAAAACACACACACACACACACACAAACTCACTTTTCTTCCAAATACACACACAAACAGCGACCAAAACAAACAGTACACTTCACACTCCAGCTCCTGTGAGTCCCATCCCTCACACCGACATGAGCCACGTTTAACAAACATTGTATTGTTTCAAAGGATATGTTCTGTGTACATGAAGTCTTTATTTGACCTTACAAGTAATCTATGGGTCAGGAGAAACTGTAATCCACGATTTGAATTTATTGAAATAAACCTCAGCTACACTTGTCATCTGCACATTTCATACTGAGAGTTTATGTACTTAGGGTTTGCGTGTGCTTCAGCCTCCTGTATATATATATGTGTGTGTGTGTGTGTGTGTGTGTGTGTGTGTGTGTGTGTGTGTGTGTGTGTGTGTGTGTGTGTGTGTGTGTGTGTGTGTGTGTGTGTGTGTGTGTGTGTGTGTGTGTGTGTGTGTGTGTGTGTGTGTGTGTGTGTGTGTTAGCCCCTGGATCAGCCTCCCGTCCTGTACAGCTGATCCCCTGTTGTCATGTTAGCCAACAGACCTTGGAGGTCTTAAATGCTCTGCTCACAGTGGGTTTGGATAACCAGCATAATACACTATAGAGTTTCAGACTTTCAGAGTATGACTGTACACACACACACACACACACACACACACACACACACACACACACACACACACACACACACACACACACACACACACACACACACACACACACAGCTCTGGCAGTATGTCCCTGTTTGGTCCTCTCTGTCGGGTCTCCCTAATGCCAGGACTGTGACTCTGCCCAATGGCATCTTTTAAACCCCCCTGTGTGTGCAGTGACTGGGCCCTAAGGCATGTGTTAAAGCCACCCCAAATGTGTCTGTGTTCATGGACCAGGACTCTCCCTTGGAACAATGAGAGGAAAACAAGGACAGCTGCCAAATCCAACCACATAGCAACAAATCCAGTGACCAACCAGATCCTCTGAGGAGGACACAACAGCAGTCTCTACACTGCTCTGTCTACACTAAATGGTATCATTTACAAGACCTTAAGAAGATATTTACAACTGAGGCAAAACCATATCAAACAGCTAGATGATTCCACATCTCCAGCTCCATGTCCATGTAGCTTTGAATAGACTTAGGAAAAAGTATCGTTTTTTTACACTTGAAGTTCATTAATACACAACTAATAAGACCTATGGAATAGAGTATAGTTTTACCAACCCTGCTATTACTTACTTCTGTTCAGGCTCAGTGTCTGGTCTGGAGCATGAAGTCACAAGGTCTGCTGGGCGGCTACTGAGTAGCAACCTAGCGATTCCAAAAGCCCTGGTCTGCCCTGTCAATTACGATCGCCAGAACAGAGATGTTTTAGAGCTGTTGGGCTCTAAAATTAGTTTATTGTTATCAAGTTCGATCCCCACAGTGAATTATTTTAAAGTTTGTTACAAATTGAGATATTTAATTAAATAGTGATAGTGATCCTTTCTGACTGCTACATTTGTTGTCACACAGGACATTTACATTACATTTACATTTAAGTCATTTAGCAGACGCTCTTATCCAGAGCGACTTACAAATTGGTGCATTCACCTTATGACATCCAGTGGAACAGCCACTTTACAATAGTGCATCTACATATTTTAAGGGGGGGGGGGGGGGTGAGAAGGATTACTTTATCCTATCCTAGGTATTCCTTAAAGAGGTGGGGTTTCAGGTGTCTCCGGAAGGTGGTGATTGACTCCGCTGTCCTGGCGTCGTGAGGGAGTTTGTTCCACCATTGGGGAGCCAGAGCAGCGAACAGTTTTGACTGGGCTGAGCGGGAACTGTACTTCCTCAGTGGTAGGGAGGCGAGCAGGCCAGAGGTGGATGAACGCAGTGCCCTTATTTGGGTGTAGGGCCTGATCAGAGCCTGGAGGTACTGAGGTGCCGTTCCCCTCACAGCTCCGTAGGCAAGCACCATGGTCTTGTAGCGGATGCGAGCTTCAACTGGAAGCCAGTGGAGAGAGCGGAGGAGCGGGGTGACGTGAGAGAACTTGGGAAGGTTGAACACTAGACGGGCTGCGGCGTTCTGGATGAGTTGAAGGGGTTTAATGGCACAGGCAGGGAGCCCAGCCAACAGCGAGTTGCAGTAATCCAGACGGGAGATGACAAGTGCCTGGATTAGGACCTGCGCCGCTTCCTGTGTGAGGCAGGGTCGTACTCTGCGGATGTTGTAGAGCATGAACCTACAGGAACGGGCCACCGCCTTGATGTTAGTTGAGAACGACAGGGTGTTGTCCAGGATCACGCCAAGGTTCTTAGCGCTCTGGGAGGAGGACACAATGGAGTTGTCAACCGTGATGGACCATGTGCTGGCAGACCAATCACGGGCCGGTAGGCTACCAGGAGGCTTCGGTTGACTCTCTGGCAGGATGAAAATGACTACATCAACCATGATCCTTTGCTAGGTACAGCCACTTTCACCATGATCCTTACAAAATTTTGTTGGTGCAATTCAACCACATTGAGCAATATGGTGCGCTTCAAATTCAAATAGTTACAGCTTCATGCGCCATCGGGAGGTTTCCATAGGAATACATGGATGACGTCAGCGCTATCACTATGTACTGGTCTATGCTTTAATGTCTATGCTTCTGTTACTGGAAATGAGGCTGTGTTTATGTTAGGATGACCCTTACTGAGCCTCTCTCGCTCTGAGCCTCAGACTCGCACACAGACACACACACCTCTCTGTATGCCGTGTAGACAGCAGGGTGATTGTGAGAGGCCAGACTGGCTGCATAAATAGCTTTATTATGTTCCTAACGCTGCCAGCTCTACCCAGTTTCCCTCTAACCAGCATAAGGCTTTTCCTTCAGTGTGTGTGTGTGTGTGTGTGTGGGTGTGTGTGGGTGTGTGTTGTCACTATAACTGAAATACGTTCTGCGCTGGACTATACAGTTTCAGAAAATGGACCGTCTTTGGCAGTAATAGGACAGAATTTAGACTATTAAAATCTTTCATTTTCACCAACTACTACTCCCAACACGTATTGAAGAGCACTTTGATGAAAGCGATGATCCTCTTCCTTGTGCATATGGGTATAAGATAGAGGGAGAAAGAGAGAGAGAGGCCCGGCCAAAACACAACCTTTTAAGGCTGCAAACCCAGCAGCCTTAGGCAGACTCAGAAATAGCTCCCACAAGCACGTACGTACGTACGCACACACACACACACACGCGCGCACACACACAATGAGTATGATGGCTCTTGTAGAAGATTTGGTGTCTTTTGGTGTAGAAGTGTTGCAGAGACTCCTACACCTGATGCCAGCTACTCTCTCTCTCTCCCTCCTCCCGACTGTCTCTTTAACAGATATAGGTGGATGAGGATAAAAGGATGGAACTGCTCGTAGAGACTGATCTGTAGAGACTGATCTGTAGAGACTGATCTGTAGAGACTGATCTGTATAAAAGTGGCTCCCTAACAGTTGGCTGCTGCTATGAGACTGTATCCTGGCTAAAAACATTGATTGTTAACAAGTTGAACCATGTTTTAAGAGGATGTGATCTGTCCCCCATAACACACACAAAGAGAGACTGAGCTGGTTAAAACATTCTTAGATATCATGTGAGAGTAAGATAACAACACTGGTCTCAGTGGCTGTGGTTTTGCATAATGCCCCTGGTAAAGTCACACACCCAGCATTAATCTAATAGACTAAAGCAGTTCCTGATGTTTTACCAGTCTGAGTTCCTGCTGAGACCCCCCAACCCTGTGTGTGTGTGTGTGTGTGTGTGTGTGTGTGTGTGTGTGTGTGTGTGTGTGTGTGTGTGTGTGTGTGTGTGTGTGTGTGTGTGTGTGTGTGTGTGTGTGTGTGTGTGTGTGTGTGTGTGTGTGTTTTTGCATGCATGCGACATGGCTTACTCTGCTATCCCTGATCACAGAACCAAAGGACAGACAGGTCCTCAACATTCGCATTGCCATTGAGGCTCTGCATTAGTCTGCTGTATGATCATGGCTGGTAGGACAGTAGATGAATGTTAAACCACTTCAAATGCAGCAGGAGACACAAAATGGCTGTAAGTGAAAAGACCTAACCCTCTCCCAACCCTCTACCTCACCTCCCTCATCTCTACCTCACCCCACTCTCCTTTTCTCTCTCTTCTGTCTGCCTCCTCCCTCTCTGCCAGAAGGTGTTCCTGTACTGATACGCAGTTCAGTCCGCCAACAGTTAGATTTGTCCCTGGATCTCTTTCCTCTATTCCCCCTCTCTCCCTTACCCCTCTGACCAGCTCTTTCTCTTCCCCCCCTCTCTACCCCCTCCCCCATCTTACTGCCTCCCTCCCTCTCTATCCTCTCTCTACCCCCTCCCCCCCCTCCCCATCTTACTGCCTCCCTCCCTCCCCATCCTCTCTCCCCCCCCCCCAGCTTGCTGCCTCCCCCCTATCCTCCCCATCCCCCATCTTGCTCTCTCTATCCTCTCTCCCCCCCAGCTTGCTGCCTCCCTCCCCCCTCTCTATCCTCTCTCTACCCCCTCCCCCATCTTGCTGCCTCCCCCCCTCCTCTATCCTCTCTCTACCCCCCCCCCCATCTTGCTGCCTCCCTCCCTCTCTCTCTATCCTCTCTCTACCCCCCTTCCCCCATCTTGCTGCCTCCCTCCCTCCCTCCCTCTCGATCCTCTCTCTACCCCCTCCCCCATCTTGCTGCCTCCCCCCATCTTGCTGCCTCCCATCTTGCTGCCTCCCTCTCTCTATCCTCTCTCTACCCCCTTCCCCCATCTTGCTGCCTCCCTCCCTCCCTCCCTCTCTATCCTCTCTCTACCCCCCTCCCCCATCTTGCTGCCTCCCCTCTCTCTCTCCTCTCTCTACCCCCCTCCCCCATCTTGCTGCCTCCCTCCCTCTATCTATCCTCTCTACCCCCCTCCCCCATCTTGCTGCCTCCTCCCTCCCTCTCTATCCTCTCTCTATCCTCTACCCCCCCCCCCCTCCCCCATCTTGCTGCCTCCCCTCCCTCCTCCCTCTCTCGATCTCTATCCCCCCTCCCCCATCTTGCTGCCTCCCTCCCTCTCTATCTATCCTCTCTCTTGCTGCCCCCTCCCCCATCTTGCTGGCTCCCTCCCCCCCATCTTCTATCCTCTCTCTACCCCCCTCCCCCATCTTGCTGCCTCCCTCCCTCTCTCTCTATCCTCTCTCTACCCCCCTCCCCCATCTTGCTGCCTCCCTCCCTCTCTCTATCCTCTCTCTACCCCCCTCCCCCATCTTGCTGCCTCCCTCCCTCCCTCCCCCTCTCTATCTATCCTCTCTATACCCCCCCTCCCCCATCTTGCTGCCTCCCTCCCTATCCCTCTCGATCCCCCATCTTGCTGCCTCCCTCCCTCTCTCTATCCTCTCCCCCCTCCCCCATCTTGCTGCATCCCTCCCTCTCTCTCTATCCCCCTCTCCCATCTTGCTGCCTCCCTCCCTCCCTCCCTCTACCCCCCATCTTGCTGCCTCCTCTCTCTATCCTCCCCCCCCCCCATCTTGCTGCCTCCCTCCCTCTCTCTATCCTCTATCTACCCCCCCCCCTCCCCCATCTTGCTGCCTCCCTCCCTCCCTCTCTATCCTCTCTCTACCCCCCTCCCCATCTTGCTGCCCCCTCCCTCTCTCTATCCTCTCTCTACCCCCTCCCCCATCTTGCTGCCTCCCTCCCTCTCTATCCTCTCTCTACCCCCCTCCCCCCTCCCCCATCTTGCTGCCCCCTCCCTCTCTATCCTCTCTCTACCCCCTCCCCCATCTTGCTGCCTCCCTCCCTCTCTATCCTCTCTCTACCCCCTCCCCCATCTTGCTGCCTCCCTCCCTCTCTATCCTCTCTCTACCCCCCCCCCATCTTGCTGCCCCCTCTCTCTATCCCCCTACCCCCCTCCACCATCTTGCTGCCTCCCTCCCTCTCTCTCTATCCTCTCTCTACCCCCCTCCCCCATCTTGCTGCCTCCCTCCCTCCTATCTATCCTCTCTCTACCCCCCTCCCCCATCTTGCTCTCTCTACCCCCTCCCCCATCTTGCTGCCTCCCTCCCCCTCTCTCTATCCTCTCTCTACCCCCCTCCCCCATCTTGCTGCCTCCCTCCCTCCCTATCTATCCTCTCTCTACCCCCATCTTGCCCTCCCTCCCTATCTATCATCTTCTCTCTACCCCCTCCCCCATCTTGCTGCCTCCCTCCCTCTCTCTATCCTCTCTCTACCCCCCTCCCCCATCTTGCTGCCTCCCTCCCTCTCTCTCTCTCTCCCCCCCCCATCTTGCTCTCTCTATCCCCCCTTCCCCATCTTGCTGCCTCCCTCCCTCTCTCTATCCTCTCTCTACTCCCCCTCCCCCATCTTGCTCCCTCTCTCCTCTCTCTACCCCCCTCCCCCATCTTGCTGCCTCCCTCCCTCCTCTCTATCATCTCTCTACCCCCCTCCCCCATCTTGCTGCCTCCCTCCCTATCCCTCTCTATCCCCCATCTTGCTGCCTCTCCCTATCCCCCTCCCCCATCTTGCTGCCTCCCTCCCTATCCTCTCTCTACCCCCCTCCCCCATCTTGCTGCCTCCCTCCCTCCCTCCTATCTCTCTACCCCCTCCCCCATCTTGCTGCCTCCCTCCCTATCCTCTCTCTACCCCCTCCCCCATCTTGCTGCCTCCCTCTCTCTACCCCCCCTCCCCCATCTTGCTGCCTCCCTCCCTCCCTCTATCTACCCCCTCCCCTCTCTGCTACCCCCCTCCCCCATCTTGCTGCCTCCCTCCCTCCCTATCCTCTCTCGACCCCCCTCCCCCATCTTGCTGCCTCCCTCCCTCCCTCTCTCTCTACCCCCCTCCCCCCATCCCCCTCCCCCATCTTGCTGCCTCCCTCCCTCTCTCTCTACCCCCCTCCCCCATCTTGCTGTCTCCCTCCCTCTCTATCTCTCTACCCCCTCCCCCATCTTGCTGCCTCCCTCCCTCTCTATCCTCTCTCTACCCCCCTCCCCCATCTTCTATCCCCCTCCCCCATCTTGCTGCCTCCTTCCATCCCTCTCTCTACCCCCTCCCCCCATCTTGCTGCCTATCCCCTCTCTATACCCCCCCCTCCCCAATCTTGCTGCCTCCCTCCCTCTCTATTCCCTCCCCCCATCTTGCTGCCTCCCTCCCTCTCTCTATTCCCTCTCCCCCATCTTGCTGCCTCCCTCCCCTCTCTCTACCCCCCCTCCCCCATCTTGCTGCCTCCCTCCTCCCTCTCCCCCATCTATTCCCTCCCTCTCCCCATCTTCTTCCTCCCTCCCTCTCTCTCTACCCCCTCCCCCATCTTGCTTCCTCCCTCCCTCTCTCTCTACCCCCCTCCCCCATCTTGCTGCCTCCCTCCCTCTCTATCCTCTCTCTCCCTCTCCCCCCTCCCCCATCTTGCTGCTTCTCTCTCTCTCTCTAGTCTTGGCCGGGGTCCACTGTTACCCAGAGGAGAGGGAACACAGGGGACATCTGGCCACACTCCTCTGTTTCACATCACTTCAGATGGAGAAGAAACAAGCAGAGAAAGCCAGTGTAGCCGATTAGGTCTCACTTTACAATAAGTGTCCTTAATACCTATGCACTGGCAGGTACAATCGATGGGTCTGCTTTTGGCTCAGGTCTCAAACCAGAATTACTATCACAGCTGTACCAACCTTAACAATTTTCACATTTGAGAGAGAGTACCCATGAACTCTTAAAGGGTGCCCTGTCACAGGTCTAGGTTCCACTATGATTCCAACACTGGCCCTAACAGTTAGCCTGCCTACATCATGGGCTTTGAATTTGCTCCAGGAATACAAACTGATTCCAAATGGTGAGAGCCTCTGTTAGTACGCTACTGTAGTCCGCCATCCAGTATGGTCCCAGTTGCCATGACAACAAGAAGCCCCACACCACACATCAGATACAGTGCTTTCAAAAAGTATTCACACCCCTCGATTTTCCACATTTAGTTGTGTTACAGCCTGAATTTTTAATTGATCAAACTTAGATTTTGTCACTGGCCTACACACAATACCCCACAATGTCAAAGAGGAATCATGCCTTTCTAAAAATGTTGCCAATTAATATAAACTGAAAAGCTGAAATGTCTTGAGTCAATGAGTATTTAACCTAGGGATACACGATAAAATTTTTGCCCGATACCGATATTTTCCTTGCCAAAAAAAAAACAATACCGATAACCATAACCAATATAAAAATGTTAGCGGCCTTAAGCATTCTAGTACAGTTAAAAAAGTTTGAAACACACACACACACACACACACACACACACACACACACACACACACACACACAGACCAAAAAGTTGTTTTGTTGGCATTTACGTAAACTACCGTTCAAAAGTTTGGGGTCACTTAGAAATGTCCTTGTTTTTGAATGAAAAGCACATTTTTTGTCCATTAAAATAACGTCAAATTGATCAGTAATACAGTGGGGCAAAAAAGTATTTAGTCAGCCATCAATTGTGCAAATTCTCCCACTTAAAAAGATGAGAGGCCTGTAATTTTCATCATAGGTACACCTCAACTATGACAGACAAAATTAGGGGGAAAAAAATCCAGAAAATCACATTGTAGGATTTTTTTATTAATTTATTTGCAAATTATGGTGGAAAATAAGTATTTGGTCACCTACAAACAAGCAAGATTTCTGGCTCTCACAGACCTGTAACTTCTTATTTAAGAGGCTCCTCTGTCCTCCACTCATTACCTGTATTAATGGCACCTGTTTGAACTTCTTTCAGTATAAAAGACACCTGTCCATAATCTCAAACAGTCACACTCCAAACTCCACTATGGCCAAGACCAAAGAGCTGTCAAAGGACACCAGAAACAAAATTGTAGACCTGCACCAGGCTGGGAAGACTGAATCTGCAATAGGTAAGCAGCTTGGTTTGAAGAAATCAACTGTGGGAGCAATTATTAGGAAATGGAAGACATACAAGACCACTGATAATCTCCCTCGATCTGGGGCTCCAAGCAAGATCTCACCCCGTGGGGTCAAAATGATCACAAGAACGGTGAGCAAAAATCCCTAGGGGGGACCTAGTGAATGACCTGCAGAGAGCTGGGACCAATGTAACAAAGCCTACCATCAGTAACACACTACGCCGCCAGGGACTCAAATCCTGCAGTGACAGACGTGTCCTCCTGCTTAAGCCAGTACATGTCCAGGCCCGTCTGAAGTTTGCTAGAGAGCATTTGGATGATCCAGAAGAAGATTGGGAGAATGTCATATGGTCAGATGAAACCAGATTTTACCATAACTTTTGGTAAAAACTCAACTCGTCGTGTTTGGAGGACAAAGAATGCTGAGCTGCATTCAAAGAACACCATACCTACTGTGAAGCATGGGGGTGGAAACATCATGCTTTTGGGCTGTTTTTCTGCAAAGGGACCAGGACGACTGATCTGTGTAAAGGAAAGAATGAATGGGGCCATGTATCGTGAGATTTTGAGTGAAAACCTCCCATCAGCAAGGGCATTGAAGATGAAACGTGGCTGGGTCTTTCACCATGACAATGATCCCAAACACACCACCCGGGCAACGAAGGAGTGGTTTTGTAAGAAGAATTTCAAGGTCCTTGAGTGGCCTAGCCAGTCTCCAGATCTCAACCCCATAGAAAATCTTTGGAGGGATTTGAAAGTCTGTGTTGCCCAGCAACAGCCCCAAAACACCACTGCTCTAGAGGAGATCTGCATGGAGGAATGGGCCAAAATACCAGCAACAGTGTGTGAAAAAGAAGGAAGCCTGAGCAGAATAAAAATATTCCAAAACATGCACCCTGTTTGCGACAACGCACAAAAGTAGGATATAAAAGAAGCTAAATGGCGCTAAGCACAAGCAAAATCCTAGAGGAAAACCTAGTTTCAGTGTGTTTTCCACCAGACACTGGGAGATTAATTCACCTTTCAGCAGGACAATAACCTAAAACACAAGGACAAATCTACGCTACAGTTTCTTACCAAGAAGACAGTGAATGTTCCTGAGTGGCCGAGTTACAGTTTTGACTTAAATCTAATTCAAAATCCATTGCAAGACCTGAAAATGATTGTCTTGCAAAGACCAACAACCAAATAATAACGGGCAAATGTTGCACAATCCAGGTGTTTAAAGCTCTTTGAGACTTACCCAGAAAGACTCACCTCTGCAATCGCTGCCAAAGGTGTTCTTACAAAGTATTGACTCAGGGTTGTGAATATTCATGTAAATTAGACATTTCTGTATTACATTTTTTATAAATAAACAAAAGAAAATTTGAAAAACATGTTTTCACTTTGTCATTATGAGGTATTGTGTGTGAGAAAAATCTACTTAATCAATTTTGAACTCAGGCTCTAACACACAAATAATGTGGAATACATCAATGGGTAGGAATACTTTCAGAAGAAACTGCATATAATTACAGCCTACACATACACTGGTTCAAATCTGCCTGGTCTAATTCCCCTAATGGGTCACACTTTAAATTAGCCTACCAACAGAGCATACAAGTTAACACTGTATTATATAAAACACACAGTGAAATAGTCCAGGGGCAAGAGGTTGATGGGTTTAGCCTGTAACTGGTTTCTTGAAGTAAGCTCAAAGCATTCCTGTCCTGACCCTGACATTAAAGTGGAGTGCTCTATTTGACAGTCCTCTTTCAGCTGCTATGGTAACAGTGTACAATACCTTTGGGTACTCTGAAAAACTCCATTTAGTAACTACCCAGCTGGTACCAAATGGTAAAAAGTGGTGCTTGTTTCAGTGAATCGCAAAGACACTGGAAAGTAATTTTCTATGAAATTACTGCTTTGCGCTTATATCTAGCCAATTAAAGAGTGGACTGTTACTCCATCCTGAGATTAGATCATGGCCATTTGTGACAGACTGGTGATGCAGTAATCTGCTTGCTTTGGCTTTCTCTCACATACCAGCAGGGTCTCACATACCCTAGGGGAGGGTGGAAGTGTCCTTATAGGCTACAACATCATGGGACCTTCTCTGAAGGTTTAGACCTCTTGGTGTAATGGGTTGTTTTATATACTCTCAGAGTATGACAGAAATATGACATATTTACAGTGATTTCATCAATCTACAGTTGCCTTTAGGATGCGTGTATAACCCTTCACACCACCACCCACACTGGGACCATGAATAGTCTTACACTACAACTCCTAGACAGGGGAACGGCACCTCAGTACCTCCAGGCTCTGATCAGGCCCTACACCCAAACAAGGGCACTGCGTTCATCCACCTCTGGCCTGCTCGCCTCCCTACCACTGAGGAAGTACAGCTCCCGCTCAGCCCAGTCAAAACTGTTCGCTGCTCTGGCCCCCCCAATGGTGGAACAAACTCCCTCACGACGCCAGGACAGCGGAG
This sequence comes from Oncorhynchus gorbuscha, assembly GCF_021184085.1. Classification (NCBI taxonomy): domain Eukaryota; kingdom Metazoa; phylum Chordata; class Actinopteri; order Salmoniformes; family Salmonidae; genus Oncorhynchus; species Oncorhynchus gorbuscha. Next base: position 69,401,397 of record NC_060177.1, read on the forward strand.
TCAATCACCACCTTCCGGAGACACCTGAAACCCCACCTCTTTAAGGAATACCTAGGATAGGATAAGTATTCCCTCTCACCCCCCCCCCTTTAAGATTTAGATGCACTATTGTAAAGTGACTGTTCCACTGGATGTCATAAGGTGAATGCACCAATTTGTAAGTCGCTCTGGATAAGAGCGTCTGTTAAATGACTTAAATGTAATGTAAATGTAACATCTCAGAGGTCTGGACTCCTTTAATGGCACAGGACACAATGCACTTGGCAAATGGTTACTGGTTCAAGACCTGGCCTAGACCAGTGGTCAGAGGGTTATATCTATGCCTTCCACCTGCTCCACAACACAGACACAGAAACACACACAAACACACACACACAGTAGTACCATAGTTACAACCAGTCACCAATCCATGCCCCTCTCCTTGGTGCTGTTGACCAACCAAGATTGTGATATGCCGCTGCTAAAACAATCCAGTCGGCAATGAAGGAAACATATTTGCTAAAAATGTGCTTGTAAGGCTATGATCCAAGTGTAAGTACTAGTAGGCTACTCTACCTAATCGTGGTAACAGCTATTGCTAGACAGAGATTCCTCCTATGTTTTTCTGGAAGTGTGTAATCCTGTATGGGATAACATCTACCTACTAGGCTACAGAGAAACATTGTAGCAGGTAGTTTAGTTACATGTTTGAAACATTATACAGTCAAAACAAGCTACACATTAAACGTTTATTTGGATGTGTCCACTTTTTTAAACTACAGTCAACCACAAATAAATATAAATAGGCCTTACATATAATCATGTTCAATTCACATTTAGACTACAAGAATTCAAGGTGGTAAGAAATTATAGTGAACTAGGCTAGCCTACTTACCCATGTCCAATGTTTTCGAACACACGAGTCTGTCGTGTAAATATGTTATCAAGATCATTTAAAATCCATGTAGTCACATGTACAGAACCTGCCGTATACACTGACAGCGTCCTGGATAGCTGTCAAATGGTGCAATAATGTTTTTATAGAAAAACCCGAGGAAAATGGCGTCAACACAACAGTGCGCTGAAAACAGCCCCCCTCCCCCCTAAAAAATAATTATAGCCGATCTAATAATCAAATGAACATGTTCACAAAAATAGAAGATTTCCGTTTTCTGTGAAATATAGCGCGTGCTGTTAATAGGCTAAACATTGCATGCGGGTAAACTACGCACATTCACAGGTCCACTGCAGAGATCCCCTCGCTGTATCAGTGGCTGGTCAGTCGGCCAGCAGCATAGTGCTGCTTCCCTCTCAAATCCGTGACTCGGGGGGAGGATCGGAGCAAACCGTTTTACTGCAGTGAAAATAAACTAGCAGATTTTGTATCCGAGTAGCCTCCAAACCCACATCCAACGGTAACGTCACTGGAGAGATCGTGGTTACATGCGTAAAAATGGTAGACGTGTTGTTGAGCGGAAGACTGGTGTTTTCGATCGTTTCCCCTCCCGGGTTGGCGGTGGGTCGGAATTAGGGGGTGTTCTATTCGCTCGCTCTAGATCGGTGTGTGTTGCGACCCGTTGCCGTGACTGATAATGATCTCAGAGAGACAGGACTATAGATGCAGCTCGCGCTCTGAAGGAGGAGAAGAGCGCAGTGTCGCCTCCACCCGGTAGCGGGTGGTAGACTAGCCTAGGCTACTACAGAAACACAGGACATATCCCTCCCAGTTCGTTTTAACCAGTTTCATAACAGGACAGGAGATCACTGGTCAGTTCCAGGGGAGTTTCCTTTATTCACAAACCAACCTTCACTATCTAAAGTATGTGATGTCCTACCATGTCAGATGTTTATACATGTTATGTCAATTGGTGTCACACACTGTATAGGCTACACAGTTATTTTAATGAGCCAGTCATATCATTATTCTGATGGCATCCTCCTCTTTCAGAATTGGGGCAACATCAAACTGGATTTATTTGATCATGCATAAACACTGCATTGTGTGTCTGTGTTATGTTTAATGCATAAACAACAGTATGTGCATCCTGTGCTTCTAGGAGGACAATATATTGACTGAGAAAACATGAATAATGACACAGACAGAAAGGAGGTTAGCCACATCCACTGCAGAATAACTGGACAATGCGTTTGCATATTGGTGTGTGTTTTTGCTGCCATGATAGCATCCCAACCAGTGCTGATATTTCCATAAACATACATTTATGCTGCATTAATTATTATTGCTGTTTCTCTTTTCTGGCAGTTTTAAGCTATAGGGACAGTTACTCACTCTTATGTTCTAACATCTTGACATAGTGAGATTCAGTAAAGTGGGATGCTCTCTGTGTACAGTTATTCAATGCAAAACACATCCTGCTAGTTGGCTCTGACCTATGGAAAACATCCTCTAACATTAACATGCAAATGACAAATGACCTTTTCCTCCCTCGCTCAGTGTCACTATATCTCAAACTAAATGTGTAAATCTCACCCTTGTCTGACAAGCTGACTGTTTGTGTTTGTGCATTCACTCCCTCTATAAATGTTTTATTGGCAGCATTGTCATAACGATGCTAAAGCAGAACTGTTTATGGTCCAGCACCAGCTAATTTCTCTGGTTATGGGTGTGGGGCCAGTATTATAGCGTGTGTGTGTGTAAGGATACAGACAGGCCTCTGAGAATAAGAGGTCAACAGCTGCTCCCCAGACAACCAATCAATGCACATTGTGTGATTCTTACATACACACAGCAGAACACACACACACACACACACACACAGAGAGAGAGTAGTTTTTGTATGTGTTACCATGGATACCAGATACCGGCATATCTAAGGGGAGCCGTTTCCAGCTTAAACTGTACATACTGAATTACTATTGGCTAGGTAGAGACAGAGAAGATTGAGGCTTTTTCATTCATTTACATATGTTTACATCTAAGTGGTGCATAGTCATGTTTGTTTCAAGTGTTACCATCGTATTTCCTGAACATGATATACTTTTACATAGCTTGAATGTGTGTTTTATTGATTATGTTGAACTATAGATTTCTGTTTGGGTGGCAGGAAGCCTAGTGGTTAGAGCATTGGACCAGTAACCGAAAGGTTGCTAGATCGAATCACCGAGCTGACAAGGAAAAGACCTGTTGTTCTGTCCCTGAACAAAGCAGTTAACCCACTGTTCCTAGGCTGTCATTGTAAATAAGAATTAGTTCTTCATTGCCTTGCCTAGTTAAATAAAGGTAAACCATTTTTTTAGATAAAGATGTATCTACAGTACTTGTCATTGTCAGACTGACTAGTGAGAGGCGCTGAAATTCTGCTTCCTCACTCACTACTGACACTCTGAGGATAAATCACTTCACACACACACACACACACACACACACACACACACACACACACACACACACACACACACACACACACACACACACACACACACACACACACACACACACACACACACACACACACACACACACACACACACACACACACACACACATGCAGTCCTTGGCTCTGTTAATCAATCATTTGTGGAGTCCATAGTGTGTGTGTGTGTGTGTGTGTGTGTGTGTGTGTGTGTGTGTGTGTGTGTGTGTGTGTGTGTGTGTGTGTGTGTGTGTGTGTGTGTGTGTGTGTGTGTGTGTGTGTGTGTGTGTGTGTGTGTGTGTGTGTGTGTGTGTGTGTGCGTGTGTGCGCATCTCCCTCCCCTGTCTCTCCATTCTCTAGAGTATAACATGGAATTAAATGTCTGTATCCTCAGGCCAGATCTGTAGGAGATGAAAGTGAATCTTATTCTAAACCACTTTACCAAACGCTTCAGCTTTTATGTGGAAACAGCAAACGTTCCTCTGTGGTTGCAGAGAGAGAGAGAGGGGAGAGAGAAAGAGAGGAAGAGAGAAAGAGAGGAAGGGGGGAGAGAGGAAGAGAGAAAGAGAGGAAGGGGGAGAGAGTAAGGATCAAGGCACCATCTGATTTCACCAAGCCCATTACATATTTCCCATTCATTCATTTGGGATTGAGCTATTGCTTCATGTGGTTTATAGGACATGGATTCATCTCGACATTAGAAGACTTTAATGAGCTGGCTACTTTATGCAACTGTTTCAGATTTGTGTTCAATAAATACAAAGATACAATGGCATACTAGAAACCGTTAGAGCTAATTGTATCTCTTACTGGCAGTGTTTCAAGGGCTGTGTCAGTACATGTATGCATGTGTGTGTGTGTTCTGGGGCTGGAGTGCGAAGCAACACGTTTATTTATCAAAGTGACAGGAAGTAGGTGTTGTTCTGAGAGGATGTTCTGAGACCACATCCTGCTGCATGCTGAGAGAACAACTTGTGCCGGGACGCCACAGTCTACCTTAACTCTACAGAGGTGGCAAAAGGGTGTGTATGTGTGTGTGTGTAATGTGGTCAGAGCATTCGGCCAAGAACTTAGCACCTGCAGATTTACCATGTTCTTCACACCACCACTCATAGCAGTAGACTCTCTACTTCAAAGAATAGCAGAAACATAACATCTTTGGTCAAAAACCTCAACATCTTTAGAAGATACAACTCAGGTGTCTGGGGTGATTTATTCCACCTGTTGCTCTGGGGCAGCAGGTAGCCTAGTGGTTAGAGCGTTGGGCCAGAAACTGAAAGGTTGCTAGATCAAATCCCTGAGCTAACAAGGTAAAAATCTGTCGTTCTGCTCCTCAACAAGGCAGTTAACCCACTGTTCTTAGGCTGTCATTGTAAATAAGCATTTGTTCTTAATTTTCATTTTTTGATATCTGGAGTACTTCTCCTGTCTTATCCGGTGTCCTGTGTGAATTTAAGTATGCTCTCTCTAATTCTCTCTTTCTTTCTCTCTCTTGGAGGACCTGAGCCCTAGGACCATGCCTCAGGACTACCTGGCATGATGACTCCTTGCTGTCCCCAGTCCACCTGGCCGTGCTGCTGCTCCAGTTTCAACTGTTCTGCCTGTGATTATTATTATTTGACCATACTGGTCATTTATGAACATTTGAACATCTTGGCCATGTTCTGTTATAATCTCCACCTGGCACAGCCAGAAGAGGACTGGCCACTCCTCACTCCTGGCCACTAGCCTGGTTCCTCTCTAGGTTTCTTCCTAGGTTTTTTCCTTTCTAGGGAGTTTTTTCCTAGCCACCGTGCTTCTACACCTGCATTGCTTGCTGTTTGGGGTTTTAGGCTGGGTTTCTGTACAGCACTTTGAGATATCAGCTGATGTACGAAGGGCTATATAAATAAATTTGATTTGATTTGATTTGCCTAGTTAAATAAAGGTAAAATAAATATTCTTTATCTGTGAAATAAACTGGATGTGGTTTATGATGTTTAACTGTCAGAGAGGTTTGTTTACTCACAATCAGGGTTGGGCCAGGTCAGTGAAGGGTCAAACAGAGAACAAACCTGTAGTAGAGAACTGAGTCGACATTCATTTCTCTCTCAATTTCTAGCTGCTACTAGTCAGGGGAATGTTGAGGTGATTAAATGAGTTTCCTCTTTCTTCCACCTCCCCATTCTCTAAAGGTGATTTATTAACTTGTGTTCACACATCAAAACTAGAACTAAACTCCCACACACACATAAGTCACCTACCTCGCCACATTCACAGCTGTAGAATATCAGGAAGCTATCGGGTCGTGTGGGGTGTGAAGGTTCTCTGAACTTATAATTCATATATTACTCCGTCTAATTATAATTGACAGTTATATCTGGGGTTCAGATGAATATCTGTAGTTATGATTACAATTTGTGTAATTGTAAGTTTGTGTATACATACTAGGCTACAGTAGGCCCACCACTGCTAACTGTTGCTTGGATCAAATCAAATCAAATTTTATTTGTCACATACACATGGTTAGCAGATGTTAATGCGAGTGTAGCGAAATGCTTGTGCTTCTAGTTCCAACAATGCAGTAATAACCAACAAGTAATCTAACTAACAATTCCAAAACTACTGTCTTATACACACAAGTGTAGGGGGATAAAGAATATGTACATAAAGATATATGAATGAGTGATGGTACAGAGCGGCATAGGCAAGATACAGTAGATGGTATCGAGTACAGTATATACATATGAGATGAGTATGTAAACAAAGTGGCATAGTTAAAGTGGCTAGTGATACATGTATTACATAAAGATGCAGTAGATTATATAGAGTATAGTATATACATGTACATATGAGATGAATAATGTAGGGTATGTAAACATTATATTAGGTAGCATTGTTTAAAGTGGCTAGTGATATATTTTACATCATTTCCCATCAATTCCCATTATTAAAGTGGCTGGAGTTGAGTCAGTGTGTTGGCAGCAGCCACTCAATGTTAGTGGTGGCTGTTTAACAGTCTGATGGCCTTGAGATAGAAGCTGTTTTTCAGTCTCTCGGTCCCAGCTTTGATGCACCTGTACCGACCTCGCCTTCTGGATGATAGCGGGGTGAACAGGCAGTGGCTCGGGTGGTTGTTGTCCTTGATGATCTTTATGGCCTTTCTGTAACATCGGGTGGTGTAGGTGTCCTGGAGGGCAGGTAGTTTGCCCCCGGGTGATGCGTTGTGCAGACCTCACTACCCTCTGGAGAGCCTTACGGTTGTGGGTGGAGCAGTTGCCGTACCAGGCGGTGATACAGCCCGCCAGGATGCTCTCGATTGTGCATCTGTAGAAGTTTGTGAGTGCTTTTGGTGACAAGCCAAATTTCTTCAGCCTCCTGAGGTTGAAGAGGCGCTGCTGTGCCTTCTTCACGATGCTGTCTGTGTGGGTGGACCAATTCAGTTTGTCTGTGATGTGTACGCCGAGGAACTTAAAACTTGCTACCCTCTCCACTACTGTTCCATCGATGTGGATAGGGGGGTGTTCCCTCTGCTGTTTCCTGAAGTCCACAATCATCTCCTTAGTTTTGTTGACGTTGAGTGTGAGGTTATTTTCCTGACACCACACTCCGAGGGCCCTCACCTCCTCCCTGTAGGCCGTCTCGTCGTTGTTGGTAATCAAGCCTACCACTGTTGTGTCGTCCGCAACGATGATTGAGTTGGAGGCGTGCGTGGCCACGCAGTCGTGGGTGAACAGGGAGTACAGGAGAGGGCTCAGAACGCACCCTTGTGGGGCCCCAGTGTTGAAGATCAGCGGGGTGGAGATGTTGTTGCTTACCCTCACCACCTGGGGGCGGCCCGTCAGGAAGTGCAGTACCCAGTTGTATAGGGCGGGGTCGAGACCCAGGGTCTCGAGCTTGATGACGAGCTTGGAGGGTACTATGGTGTTAAATGCCGAACTGTAGTCGATGAACAGCATTCTTACATAAGTATTCCTCTTGTCCAGATGGGTTAGGGCAGTGTGCAGTGTGGTTGAGATTGCATCGTCTGTGGACCTATTTGGGCGGTAAGCAAATTGGAGTGGGTCTAGGGTGTCAGGTAGGGTGGAGGTGATATGGTCCTTGACTAGTCTCTCAAAGCACTTCATGATGACGGAAGTGAGTGCTACGGGGCGGTAGTCGTTTAGCTCAGTTACCTTAGCTTTCTTGGGAACAGGAACAATGGTGGTGTTATATCTGAAGTGGGTAAACCATGTAGTTACAATAATCAATCCTGAACAGGATGCCACAGTATGGTTATTGTAATGTTTGAGTGTGCGACAGGTGTAGTGTCACAGTTGTCCCCCTCACTCTGATGACAGGCTGTCAGAGGGAGTTATTATTGTGGTACCATGTGCTTGTGTTTCAGTCAGAGTCACACACAAACACACACGCACACACGCACGCACATGCCCACACAAACACACACGTCTCAATATCACACACAAACACACACACTAACAGTCTGACATGACAACCACACTAATGGCCGCAGTGCATAACAGGTTCATACAGAGAAAATATAAACATGATGATAATACCGTTTTTTACAATCACTTTGGCACTAATTTCCAAACCTTGTCATTTTTCAAAACTCTAGACACAAAACTCACAACCAATGATCAAAATGCAAATTTTTCAAAACTCTAACACTTTTTCCAATTGCTTGGATACAATACACATAAAGCTAAGATCATTTGTTCGTTGAACTAAAATCACCTGTTCAAAATGACACAACTTAACATCAAAGTATTACCATTTCAAAATACAATTCACACATTATATCTGAGATGACTGTCTATTCATTTCATTACAATGATCTATCAATTGATACAACTGCTCAAAATGATAAGTAACTGTTGCGTTACTCTTAATGCATAGTTTTAAAGTAAACTGACAAACGATATTCCATGTTAAGATCATTAAAGTTCCAGGATAACGAGATCCATTGACACCAATTACCGTGGAACATGAACCAATTGGACTACATTATCTATGGATGTAATATTTCATCATCATTCTTTATCAGACACTGTTTCTATGGTACCATGTACAACTTTTCCAGACCATGTTTTCAGATTTGACATTACTGTACACTCACTGCCACTTTATTAGGTACTTTTATCTAGTACTTTTGCCTGAATTATTCACGGTGTTGTACGTTAAGAGATGCCCTTCTGCACACCACTGTTTTAAACGTTTGTGGCCTTTCTGTTAGCTTGAAAGAGTCTGGACATTCTCTTCTTTTTTTTCTTTTTTTTTTGCATTTTCCAATTAAGAACATTTAAAACAAAAGTGAAAAGATATTAGACAACGATAGGACAAAGTGACAGTAACAGACGAGCGTAACAAAAATAAATTATAATTATAATTATATAAACAAACATACAATAAAAAATAAAATAAATAACGGGACATTGGATCACCTGCCGTAGGCTACATATTATACATTACGTGTGAAACATTATGTGAGGATTATATATAGATTCAATCAATGAGATGTGGGGGGAGATTCTCCATATAGTCAATAAAAGGTTGCCAAATTCTGTAAAATGTCTTTAACTTATTCCTCAAGCAGTAAGTGATTTTCTCCAAAGGGATACAACTATTAACTTCCGAAAGCCACATTGCAACTGGCAGGGAGGAATCCAATTTCCATTTCATGGCAATACATTTCTTGGCAATCGCTAGCAATATTTCTGTTAGATTTATAGTATGGCTTTGCCTAAGATTGGTGTTAGTAAAGTTACCCAGTAGACAGACCTCCGGGTCTAAAGGGAATGCAACCCCGTGAATTGAGGATATGGTATTGCATACCCCCTGACAGAAACCGTGTAGTTTTGAACACTGCCAAGTGGAATGGAGGAATGTTCCTTCATCTGAGCCACATCTAAAACATAGGGAGGAGATATCTGGGTTGAACTTGTGCAGTCTAGATGGGGTGATATAGAGCTGATGGAGGAAATTAAACTGGATCAGTCTGTATCTGGAGTTCAATGTGGATGTAACACCATCCCTGCATAGGTCACTCCATAGACCCTCATCAAGATCAATACCCAGATCTTTGTCCCATCTAAGTCGGGGTTTATCTAGCCCAGGCAGTGTTAGTCCTGACATAAGAGCATCGTATACACGGGAAATGGTCTTGAACAGTGGTTGGTCTGCGTGGCAGAGTTGTTCAATAGGTGACATCTTAGGCAGGTTCCATTGTCCCTTGAGAGTCACCCTAATAAAGTTTCATAGTTGTAGGTAGCTAAAGAAGTCCCTGTTAGACAAGTGGTATTTCTGTTTCAGCTGATCAAAAGACATAAGAACTCCCTCCTCGTAACAATGTTCCAGAAGAGTGATCCCCTTATCAGACCATGGTCTAAAGTTACTATTCTGGAAAAACATAGGGATCAATCTATTGTTCCATAAAGGGGGGACATTCTCTTCTGACCTCTCTCATTAACAAGGTGGTTTTTGCCCACAGAACTGCCGCTCACTGAATGTGTTTTGTTTATCACACTATTCTCTGTAAACTGTAGAGACTGTAGTGCATAAAAATCCCGGGAAGGCAGCTGTTTCTGAGATGCTGGAATCACCATGTGTGGCATCAACAATCATACCACGGTCAAAGTTGCTTAGATTACGCATCTTGCCCGTTCTAATGTTTGGTCGAACAACATCTAAAGCTCTATACTCTATATATTGAGTTGCAGGCAGCCACATGATTCGCTGTTCGAATGTAATCGTCTTTGATGAGCTAAATCAGGTCTGTAGAGCTATGTCATTGTGTGGGATAATGTCAGGTTTCACCATGCTCAAATGGTGCAAGCATGTTTTCAGGCCCATCCACAATTTACCACCCTGTGCTTACCCCCATACTCTCCTTTCCTTAACCCGATTGAGGAATTTTTCTCCACATGGAGGTGGAAGGTATATGATAGGCGCCCTCACGAACAAGTCACCCTTCTCCAGGCCATGGATGACGCATGCAATGACATCACGGCTGACCAGTGTCAGGCCTGGATTCGCCCGAAGATTCTTCCCTAGATGTTTGGCTAATGAAAACATTCATTGTGATGTGGATGAGAACCTGTGGCCAAATCCACAAAACAGGGTTGATGGAAATATAGAAGTAGTAATTAATCTTTTGTGTTTGCTTTTTACAGTAAGCCAGGTAAGGAACACTGCAGTGATGTTATACAGTAAGCTAGGTGAGGAACACTGCAGTGATGTTTTACACTAAGCCAGGTGAGGAACACTGCAGTGATGTTATACAGTAAGCTAGGTGAGGAACACTGCAGTGATGTTTTACAGTAAGCCAGGTGAGGAACACTGCAGTGATGTTATACAGTAAGCTAGGTGAGGAACACTGCAGTGATGTTATACAGTAAGCCAGGTGAGGAACACTGCAGTGATGTTATACAGTAAGCCAGGTGAGGAACACTGCCGTGATGTTTTACAGTAAGCCAGGTGAGGAACACTGCAGTGATGTTTTACAGTAAGCCAGGTGAGGAACACTGCAGTGATGTTTTACAGTAAGCCAGGTGAGGAACACTGCAGTGATGTTTTACAGTAAGCCAGGTGAGGAACACTGCAGTGATGTTATACAGTAAGCCAGGTGAGGAACACTGCTTTGATGTTTTACAGTAAGCCACGTGAGGAACACAGCAGTGATGTTTTACAGTAAGCCACATGAGGAACACAGCAGTGATGTTTTACAGTAAGCCAGATGAGGAACACTGCAGTGATGTTTTACAGTAAGCCAGGTGAGGAACACTGCAGTGATGTTTTACAGTAAGCCAGGTGAGGAACACTGCAGTGATGTTTTACAGTAAGCCAGGTGAGGAACACTGCAGTCATGTTTTACAGTAAGCCAGGTGAGGAACACTGCAGTGATGTTTTACAGTAAGCCAGGTGAGGAACACTGCAGTTGACCTTTAACTGTTTTTTCTTTTTTTGTAGCTAATTATTTTTGCTTTGATTCAAAGAAACCTATGTTGCGATTTTATTGTATTTCATCAATAAATTTAATATTTTGTTCAATGATTCCACTGTGTCTGTAGTATTCTCTCTACTAGTCCTTTTACAGTGATGCATTTACGTGTAGTAGCATAATGAAACATGTATCACATATTTTGTACTACAATATTTAATGATTGTATGAACAACTACACAGTGAAACTATCGGTATCTTGTGTGTGGGCGATCTAAATGAATGTTCCTATGGTATTTCATGATAAATTAGTTATTTGACCCAATGATTCTGCAAGTGCAAGGTTTCTTTAAAGATATGAATGCACAATGTAATGTTTTGAACATTGGACAGCCTGTGTTACAAGTGATGACCGTTTTGAGCTTTGTGTCTAGAGTTTTGAAAAAGGACCACAAGGGTTTAAAATTAGTGCCAAAGTGATTGTTAAAAACTGTAATGTTATAGCAGTAAACACCGAGGGGGATGGGTGAATTATATCCTCTATTTGACGGACACAGCAGGGAGTCCAGACTGAGACTACTGAGACACATTCATGTCTTTGTTTTAGTGAAGCCAGCATTTACTGCTGTTATTTATTCCTGGCTGTGTTGTCACTGTTGGTATTTACCTCTCAGACATTATCTGTCTCATTAGGCCAGGGAAATGGCTGCTCTAGTCCCAGACAGAGAGTGTGTGTGTGTGTGTGTGTGTGTGTGTGTGTGTGTGTGTGTGTGTGTGTGTGTGTGTGTGTGTGTGTGTGTGTGTGTGTGTGTGTGTGTGTGTGTGTGTGTGTGTGTGTGTGTGTGTGTGTGTGTGTGTGTGTGTGTGTCTATTTATGCGTGCGTCTGTCTGATGGACTAAAATATGTTTTTACTTTCCTTCTAAGAAACGGACTAAATAAACACACACCTCCCTCATATTATACAGTGATGGAAAGCCATTGTGTATGAAAAATATGGCTAAGGACCATTAAAAATAGGGGAAAACTTAGGTGCTGGTATTAAGCCAGTAGTAACCACTACAGAATGTCCGTCCAGAACAATGAGGGGTCAGAATGTACAGGTAAGGGGGTTTAATTGACAAGAAGGAGTCACACACACACATACACACACACACACACACAAACTTTTACAGATGCACAATCGAGAGCATCCTGTCGGGCTGTCTCACCACCTGGTACGGCAAATGCTCCGCCCACAACCGTAAGGCTCTCCAGAGGGTAGTGAGGTCTGGACAACGCATCACCCGGGGGCAAACTACCTGCCCTCCAAGACACCTACACCACCCGATGTCACAGGAAGGTCATAAAGATCATCAAGTACAACAACCACCCGAGCCACTGCCTGTTCACCCTGCTAGCATCCAGAAGGAGAGGTCAGTACAGGTGCATCAAAGCAGGGGCCGAGAGACTGAAAAACAGCTTCTATCTCAAGGCCATCAGACTGTTAAACAGCCACCACTAACATTGAGTGGCTGCTGCCAACATACTGACTCAACGCCAACCACATTAATAATGGAAAAAATGATGTGAAAATGTATCACTAGCCACTTTAAACAATGCCACTTTACTCATACCCTACATTACTCATCTCATATGTATATACTGTACTCTATACCATCTACTGCATCTTGACTATGCCGTTCTGTACCATCACTCATTCATATATTTTTATGTACATATTCTTAATCCCTGTGTATAAGGTAGTTGTTAGGTTAGATTACTCGTTGGTTATTACTGCTTTGTTGGAACTAGAAGCACAAGCATTTCGCTACGCTCACATTAACATCTGCTAACCATGTGTATGTGACAAATAAAATGTGATTTGATTTGACACACACACACACACACACCACTCTGACATCAATGAATAACTGTAGATAGTGGTTCTACAACGGTAGAAATAGACATATTATAATATGCAACAATATGTCAAATACCTCAACTCACTGGCTGGAGGCGGAACTTACAAAGAGCAATCATAACTGCCATAGATAAAAGACAGTACTGTGCAGCCGTCTTCATCGACCTGGCCAAGGCTTTCGACTCTGTCAATCATTGCATTCTTATCGGCAGACTCAATAGCATTGGTTTCTCAAATGACTGACTCGCCTGGTTCACCAACTACTTCTCAGATAGAGTTCAGTGTGTCAAATCAGAGGGCCTGTTGTCTGGACCTCTGGCAGTCTCTATGGGGGTGCCACAGGGTTCAATTCTCTGGCCTACTCTTTTCTCTGTATATGTCAATGATATCGCTCTTGCTGCTGGTGATTCTCTGATCCACCTCTACGCAGACGACACCATTCTGTATACATCTGGCCCTTCATTGGACACTGTGTTAGCAAACCTCCAAACAAGCTTCAATGCCATACAACACTCCTTCCGTGGCCTCCAACTGCTCTTAAATACTAATAAAACTAAATGCATGCTCTTCAACCGATTGTTGCCCACCAGCCTAGCATCACTACTCTGGACGGTTCTGACCTAGAATATGTGGACAACTTCAAATACCTAGGTGCCTGGTTGGACTGTAAACTCATCTTCCAGACTCACATTAAGCATCTCCAATCCTAAATTAAATCTAGAATCGGCTTCCTATTTCGCAACAAAACCTTCTTCACTCATGCTGCCAAACATACCCTCGTAAAACTGACTATCGTACCGATCCTTGAATTTGGCGATGTCATTTACAAAATTGCCTCCGACACTCTACTCAGCAAATTAGATGTAGTCTATCACAGTGCCATCTGTTTTGTCACCAAAGCCCCATATACTACCCACCACTGCAACCTGTATGCTCTCGTTGGCTGGCCCTCGCTACATTTTCGTTGCCAAACCCACTGGCTCCAGGTCATCTATAAGTCTTTGCTAGGTAAAGCCTCGCCTTATCTCAGCTCGCTGATCTCCATTTCAACACCCACCCGTAGCACGCGCTCTAGCAGGTATATTTCACTGGTCATCCTCAATGCCAACACTTATTTTGGCCGCCTTTCCTTCCAGTTCTCTGCTGCCAATGACTGGAACGAATTGCAAAAATCACTGAAGCTGGAGACGTATTTCTCCCTCACTATCTTTAAGCATCAGCTGTCAGAGCAGCTTACCGATTACTGTACCTGTACACAGCCCATCTGTAAATAGCACACCCAACTACCTCATCCCCATATTGTTATTTATTTTTTGCTCTTTTTCACCCCAGTAGCTCTACTTTCACATCATCATCTGCACATGCGTCACTCCAGTGTTAATGCTAAATTATTGCCTTACCTCCCTAACCTTACTACAATTGCAAACACTGTACATAGATTTTCCCATGTGTTTTTTATGTACGTTTGTTTATCCCATGTGTAACTCTGTGTTGTTGTTTTTGTCGCAGTGCTTTGCTTTATCTTGGCCAGGTCGCTGTTGTAAATGAGAACTTGTTCTCAACTGGCCTACCTAGTTAAATAAAGTTGAAATAATTGTTTTAATAAAAAATTGGTCAGAAAGGTAGGGTGATTGACTGAGGAGCTGTCGTCATGCATTCTAACTAAAGGCACAAACTTGGGGTGCATAGAGATCAATGGTTGGAACAAAATAATGACATTATTTGAGGAACAGAAACCAAACCGAAAACAAAAGTGATTTGTACTGTTCCGAACAGAACTGTTATTTTAAAAGCATGGGATACGGTTAATACGGTTATTTTATGTACCAGGCATTTTTTCTGGTCCCTCAAAAATCACAACAAAGCACATATGCAAAGCCCTTACTCTGTCACTCAGAAACTTATTCCAGTGTCTGCCTGCTAGCCGTAAATCTTTGCCAGTGGGTGTGCATGTGTGAAGACTACCTGCCCCTCCCCTCTGAAGCATAGGTTACTGTAGCCGACTGACGACGTTACATAGGTTACTGTAGCCAACTGACGACGATACATAGGTTACTGTAGCCTACTGACGACGATACATAGGTTACTGTAGCCTACTGACAATGTTACATAGGTTACTGTTGCCTACTGACGACGTTACATAGGTTACTGTAGCTTACTGACGACGTTACATAGGTTACTATAGCCTACTGACGACGTTACATAGGTTACTATAGCCTACTGATGATGTTACATAGGTTACTGTAGCCTACTGATGACGTTACATAGGTTACTATAGCCTACTGATGATGTTACATAGGTTACTGTAGCCTGCTGACGACGTTACATAGGTTACTGTAGCCTACTGATGACGTTACATAGGTTACTGTAGCCTACTGACGACGTTACATAGGTTACTGTAGCCTACTGACGACGTTACATAGGTTACTGTAGCCTACTGACCACATTAGACGCGTAATTCAGAAATCAGGGAGAGATGTTTAATTATAGAAGAATGGATTCACTATGTCAATGCTAGTTAAGGATACTATAGTTATTAGGCACACCCACTGGCAAAGATTTCCAGCTGGCAGGTAGAAGCTGGAATACGTTTCTCAATCGCACTCCACACTGCCCTTTCCCACCTGGACAAAAAGTACACCTATGTGAGAATGCTGTTCATTGACTACAGCTCAGCGTTCATCAACATAGTGCCCACAAAGCTCATCACTAAGCTAAGGACCCTGGGACTAAACACCTCACTCTGCAACTGGATCCTGGATTTCCTGATTGGCCGCCCCCAGGTGGTAAGGGTAGGCAACAACATGTCTGCCACGCTGATCCTCAACCCTGGGGCCCCTCAGGGATGTATGCTTAGTCCCCTCCTGTACTCCCTGTTCACCCACGACTGCTTGGCCAAACATGACTCCAACACTATCATTAAGTTTACTGTTGACACAACAGTGGTATGCCTGATTACCGACAACAATGAAACAGCCTATAGGAGGTCAGAGACGGCCTATAGGAGGTGAGAGACCTGGCAGTTTGATGCCAGGACAACAACCTCTCCCTCAATGTGAGCAAGACAAAAGGAGCTAATTGTGGACTACAGGAAAATGCGGGCCCGAACAGGCCCCATTAACATCGATGGGGCTGTAGTAGAGCGGGTCGAGAGTTTCAAGTTCCTTGGTGTCTACATCACCAACAAACTATTATGGTCCAATCACACCAAGACAGTCGTGAAGAGGGCACGGCAACACCTTTTCCCCTTCAGGAGACTGAAAAGACTTGGCATGGGTCCCCAGATCCTCTTTCTACAGCTGCACCCTCGAGAGCATCCTGACCAGTTACATCACCGCCTGGTATGGAAACTGCTCGGCATCTGACCGTAAGGTGCTGCAGAGGGTAGTGCATATGGCCCAGCACATCACTGGGGCCAAGCTTCCTGCCATCCAGGACCTATATACTAGGCGGTGTCAGAGGAACGCCCAAAAAATAGTCAAAGACTCTAGTCATCCAAGTCATAGACTGTTTTTACACTGCTTATACTAGCTGTTTATTATCTATGCATAGTCACCTTACCCCTACCTACATGTATATAGCCTCATTAATGTTATTTTATTGTGTTAATTTTATATTTTTTACTTTAGTTTATTTGGTAAATAATTTCTTAACTCTTTCTTGAACCACATAGTTGGTTAAGGGCTTGTAAGTAAGCATTTCACGGTAAGGTCTACCTACACCTGTTGTATTCGTCGCATATGACAAATAATGTTTGATTTTATTGGACTTATTAACTACAAAAAGGTATGACGTATTTTAATTCTAGTGCTACTCTGCACACACAAGCTTGGTATCTAGCTAGCGTTTGCCCTGGTCCAACATTAAACCAACTCGGAAGTTCAAAGACATTCAAAGTTCTTCCAAAGAAGCCGCACCTCCGTAGGTATAATTCTGTGGGTCTAATTCAGATGATACATGTCATAACAAGAGGCCCAGCGCATCAAGGCAAGCTTCCTCAATCCTCTCTCGCTCTCTCCGCACCCTCAAAATGTCACACCTCGCACTCTACACTGTGACTGGCAACACAGAGTGTGTGTTTGTCTTTCATTATGATTAAACCATGCCGTTACTGAAAAATACAATTTCCTCGTAACGACTGTCCTATACAGATTAGATTGCTTACCCGCTCCACAACAAGCAGCTCTATCCAAACTGGTTGGTGAAGTAATTTAATGTCGAGCTGAATGTACAACAAAAAAATATATATATATCAGAGGTTTAAAAATAAACAGAAAGGAACAATATGAACCGGTACTATATTTGGTAAGAACCGGTGAGGAACGTTATTTTACAGCCGCCACCAAAGGTGTTTGCAAAGGGCAGCAAGGGCAAGTAGTCACTGAGAGGGATAAAGTAAAGACTTGGGGTAATTCACCGAGGCAGGAGCAAGATGGGTAACCGGTCAAACAGAAGTCCTGTCTCTTTGTACGTCTGGCCGCCCCTTCACAAAGGTGCTTGAGGTCACCAGACCAGGGTGTGTGGTGTCCCCCACAGAGATGTCAAGACGGTTCCCGACTGAGACGTCAGGAGGGTCCCCCACAGGGACGTCAGGAGGGTCCCCCACAGGGACTTCAGGAGGGTCCCCCACAGAGATGTCAGGAGGGTCCCCCACAGGGACGTCAGGAGGGTCCCCCACAAAGATGTCAGGAGGGTCCCCCACAGGGATGTCAGGAGGGTCCCCCACAGGGATGTCAGGTGGGTCCCCCACAGGGACGTCAGGAGGGTCCCTCACAGGGACATCAGGAGGGTCCCCCACAGGGACGTCAGGAGGGTCCCCCACAGAGATGTCAGGAGGGTCCCCCACAGGGATGTCAGGAGGGTCCCCCACAGGGACGTCAGGAGGGTCCCCCACAGGGACGTCAGGAGGGTCCCCCACAGAGATGTCAGGAGGGTCCCCCACAGAGATGTCAGGAGGGTCCCCCACAGGGATGTCAGGAGGGTCCCCCACAGGGACGTCAGGAGGGTCCCCCACAGAGATGTCAGGAGGGTCCCCCACAGGGACGTCAGGAGGGTCCCCCACAGAGATGTCAGGAGGGTCCCCCACAGGGACGCCAGGAGGGTCCCCCACAGAGATGTCAGGAGGGTCCCCCACAGAGAATCAGGAGGGTCCCCCACAGAGAAGTCAGGAGGGTCCCCCACAGGGATGTCAGGAGGGTCCCCCACAGGGACGTCAGGAGGGTCCCAGGAGGGTCCCCCACAGAGATGTCAGGAGGGTCCCCACAGAGATGTCAGGAGGGTCCCCCACAGGGACGTCAGGAGGGTCCCCCATAGGGACAGGAGGGTCCCCCACAGAGATGTCAGGAGGGTCCCCCACAGGGACGTCAGGAGGGTCCCCCACAGAGATGTCAGGAGGGTCCCCCACAGGGATGTCAGGAGGGTCCCCCACAGGGACGTCAGGAGGGTCCCCCACAGGGACGTCAGGAGGGTCCCCCACAGAGATGTCAGGAGGGTCCCCCACAGAGATGTCAGGAGGGTCCCCCACAGGGACGTCAGGAGGGTCCCCCATAGGGACGTCAGGAGGGTCCCCCACAGAGATGTCAGGAGGGTCCCCCACAGGGACGTCAGGAGGGTCCCCCACAGAGATGTCAGGAGGGTCCCCCACAGGGACGCCAGGAGGGTCCCCCACAGAGATGTCAGGAGGGTCCCCCACAGAGAATCAGGAGGGTCCCCCACAGAGAAGTCAGGAGGGTCTCCCACAGAGACGTCAGGAGGGTCCCACACAGAGACGTCAGGAGGGTCCCACACAGAGAATCAGGAGGGTCCCCCACAGAGAAGTCAGGAGGGTCCCCCACAGAGAAGTCAGGAGGGTCTCCAACAGAGACGTCAGGAGGGTCCCACACTGAGACGTCAGGAGGGTTCCCGACTGAGACGTCAGGAGGGTTCCAAACAGAGACGTCAGGAGGGTCCCCCACAGGGATGTCAGGAGGGTCCCCCACAGGGATGTCAGGTGGGTCCCCCACAGGGACGTCAGGAGGGTCCCCCACAGAGATGTCAGGAGGGTCCCCCACAGAGATGTCAGGAGGGTCCCCCACAGGGATGTCAGGAGGGTCCCCCACAGAGATGTCAGGAGGGTCCCCCAGAGAACAGGGTCCCCCACGTCAGGAGGGTCCCCCACAGAGATAATATACAGAGATAAGGGTAATAAGAATATATCCCCCCATTTCCAACAGACGCTTTTAGGGTCCCCACTGAGACGCAGGAGGGTTCCCGACTTAGGAGGGTTCCAAACAGAGACGTGGAGGGTCCCCCACAGGGATTCTCAGGAGGGTCCCCCACAGGGATGTCAGGTGGGTCCCCCACAGGGGAGGGTC
Source organism: Oncorhynchus gorbuscha (assembly GCF_021184085.1). NCBI lineage: Eukaryota > Metazoa > Chordata > Actinopteri > Salmoniformes > Salmonidae > Oncorhynchus > Oncorhynchus gorbuscha. Next base: position 69,420,922 of record NC_060177.1, read on the forward strand.
CCCCACAGAGATGTCAGGAGGGTCCCCCACAGAGATGTCAGGACCCCCACAGGGATGTCAGGAGGGTCCCCCACAGGGCGCCATGGTCCCCCCAACTGAGGGTCCCCCACAGAGAGTCAGGAGGGTCCCCCACAGAGATGTCAGGAGGGTTCCCCACAGGGACGTCAGGAGGGTCCCCCATAGGGACGTCAGGAGGGTCCCCCACAGAGATGTCAGGAGGGTCCCCCACAGGGACGTCAGGAGGGTCCCCCACAGAGATGTCAGGAGGGTCCCCCACAGGGACGCCAGGAGTGTCCCCCACAGAGATGTCAGGAGGGTCCCCCACAGGGACGCCAGGAGGGTCCCCCACAGAGATGTCAGGAGGGTCCCCCACAGAGAATCAGGAGGGTCCCCCACAGAGAAGTCAGGAGGGTCTCCCACAGAGACGTCAGGAGGGTCCCACACAGAGACGTCAGGAGGGTCCCACACAGAGAATCAGGAGGGTCCCCCACAGAGAAGTCAGGAGGGTCTCCAACAGAGACGTCAGGAGGGTCCCACACTGAGACGTCAGGAGGGTTCCCGACTGAGACGTCAGGAGGGTCCCCCACAGGGACGTCAGGAGGGTCCCCCACAGAGATGTCAGGAGGGTCCCCCACAGAGATGTCAGGAGGGTCCCCCACAGGGACTTCAGGAGGGTCCCCCATAGGGACGTCAGGAGGGTCCCCCACAGAGATGTCAGGAGGGTCCCCCACAGGGACGTCAGGAGGGTCCCCCACAGAGATGTCAGGAGGGTCCCCCACAGGGACGCCAGGAGGGTCCCCCACAGAGATGTCAGGAGGGTCCCCCACAGAGAATCAGGAGGGTCCCCCACAGAGAAGTCAGGAGGGTCTCCCACAGAGACGTCAGGAGGGTCCCACACAGAGATGTCAGGAGGGTCCCACACAGAGAATCAGGAGGGTCCCCCACAGAGAAGTCAGGAGGGTCTCCAACAGAGACGTCAGGAGGGTCCCACACTGAGACGTCAGGAGGGTTCCCGACTGAGACGTCAGTAGGGTTCCACACAGAGACGTCAGGAGGGTCCTCCACAGGGCATCTGGAGGGTCCCCCAATTCTGCACCAACCACTGCATCAAAGACTGGAGGGGGCTCCCAGGGAGGAAGCAGCAGGCTGAACGTCACAGGTAGGAGGGAGACGTTTTTGAACTGCAGCAGGCTGGATGTCACAGGTCGGAGGGAGACATCTTTGGACAGCAGTAGGCTGGATGTAGAAGGTTGGACTAGGCAGATTACACCAGAAAGGGACCAGAGAGGTCTGAGTGGCAGGGCTGGACTTGTCACCTACAGCTGCAGGAAGGGCACCCGCATTATGGACCAACTGACATTCAGAGGTGTCGGCGGGAGTAGGAGTAGGGTGCTCTCTCAGGGTGAGCTCAGGCAGCTCCTCTGTCCATGGAGAAGGCTGTAGGTCTTCCTGCTCACAAATAAGCAGGGAGGTGAGGATAGATCTTGGATACAGAATGGGGATCGGCAGAACCTCTGTCATTGGAGATGCCGATGGTACCACTGTGCACCAGTTGAGACTCCATGGCAGCAGCTGGTTGAAGCACAGCAGTTGGAGTGTATAGCTAAAGCTACATAGCAGGAGCGACTGTAGTAGGCGCCACTACTAACTTGAGCTCCATGGTCGTAGCAGGCTAGATCGGCACAGCTGGGGCTGGAGCACAGTGGTGGGGTGCTCCCCCAGGGTGAGCTCTGGTAGCTCCGCTGGCTCTGGAGAAGGCTGTAGCACTGCTGGAATGGGCATCACAGCAGGAGCCGGATCTGAGACCGGGGCTGATGGTGAAGCTGATGTGGAAGGGTGCAACGACTCGAGCATGTTCTGACGTCTGGGGTTGCGGAGCTGGTCACGCTGGCACCACAGAACCTCATTCTGTCGCTTCTGATGTAGTATCTGTTGCATGACGATCTCTGAGATGATGTTGTTAATTGCTTGGCAGCTTGGTTTCACAGGTCCCTGTTCTCCCCCTCTAATACATCTTTCAGATGTAAGAGGAGAGAACTGCTGAAGGACTGACTGAGACGCTCAGTGTCCAGGTAACTACTGGTGATGGTGGTCGGGTGGACTGTAGGAACCTTCCATCTTCATGAAAAATGGATTCCATTTAGAGGTTGTGTCACTGATCTAAACACAATACCCTATAATGTCAAAGGGAATTTTGTTTGTCGAAAATTTGAAACGCTTGCCATAACCCCTTTGTTTTGGCAAGCCTCAATAAGTTCAGGTGTAAGAATGTGCTTAACAAATCACATTATAAGTTGCATGGACTCATTATGTGTTCAATCATAGTGGTTAACATGATTTTTGACTGACTACCCCATCTCTGAACCCCACACATACAATTATTTGTAAGGTCCGTCAATCGAGTAGTGAATTTCAAGCACAGATTCACGGATTACAAAAAGAGAGCTAGAGATACATTTTCAATCTCTCTCTAGCTCAGGCCTTTATGGGGCGGCGGGGTAGCCTAGTGGTTAGAGCGTTGGACTAGTAACCGAAAGGTTGCAAGTTCATATCCCTGAGTTGACAAGGTACAAATCTGTAAATCAAATTAGATGAAACAATCACAATGCTTCGTTTTTCTATTTCGTTTCTTCATTGCTCCTTTGAGTTGTCATTTGAGATGTGTGTAGACCTTTCAATCAAATCAAATCAGTAAATCAATCAAATGTATTTATAAAGCCCTTTTTACATCAGCAGAAGTCACAAAGTGCTTATACTGAAACCCGGCCTAAAACCACAAACAGCAAGCAATGCAGATGTAGAAGCATGGTAGCTAGGAAAAACTCCCCAGAAAGGCAGGAACCTAGGAAGAAACTTAGAGAGGAACCAGGCTTTGAGAGGTGGCCAGTCCTCTTCTGGCTGTGCCGGGTGGAGTTGATAAGAGTACATGGCCATTAAGGCCATTGTTCTTCAAGATGTTCAAACGTTCATAGATGACCAGCAGGGTCAAATAATAACGACACTGGTTGTAGAGGGTGCAACAGGTCAGAACCTCAGGAGTAAATATCAGTTGGCTTTTCATATCCGAGCATTCAGAGGTCGATACAAGTTAAGATTGGTGATGCTTTTAGTCAGCTTTTTATCTCAGCTGGTTTCCTATTTGAAAGAAATGGTGCTCATACTGGTCATAGCCAGTCAGTTGAATGTAATTCCCACATATAGCCTCCAGTTGCCTTGATGGATGATCAGTCAACCTCATGTGACTTGGGAAATGGTAGTCAAGATTTTTATTTTTGGCAACTCATAGAAACAGAAGTTTGTGCTGTCTTATTATCTGTTTACACCAATAAGTCCATTTGGACCCGTGTTTGCTTAAATATGCAGCTCCCCTTATTGCTGGCTCAGTAACATGCATTTTTTAAATGTAACTTTAGTATCAGGAAATATTCTAAAAGTGTGGAATGCAGCTTTTGTGCTACCGCTGCTTAAGGGTGGGGATACTAGTGATCTTGATCATTATCAACCCATTTCCAGACTCCCTTGTCTTGCGAAAATACTAGACCCATTGGTCAACAAACAGCAACATTATTTTCTATCTATGAATGGTATTCTTAATGCTAAACAAACCAGACCTAAACATAGCACCACTACTGCTACCATGCTTGTTGTAAATGTCTTAGAGGACAGAAAGAATTGTGCTGCTATGTTTGTAAACTTGTCAAAAGCTTTTGTTAGTGTAGACCATGTTCTTCTGTTGAATATGTTGTCCTCCATAGAGTTGGGTACTTGTCGATGGTTCAGTTATCTCATTGACAAAACTCAGGCCATCAGGGTAGATGGGGTCAAATCTGAGTTCCTTGAGTTACATAAAGGGCTGCCAAGGTTCGATACTCGGCCCACTACTGTTTACAATCTATATAAATAATATTGGTAATGCTGTAATATATATATATATATTAATTTGTATGCTGATGATACCGTGTTGTACTCAATTGCTCCATCAGTTGGCAAAGCCTTTTCACATCTGGCTTGATGACAAACTGTGATTTAAAAAACATGTCACTGAGCTGGTGAAGAATTTGAAGTTGATTTATTTTACAGAAACAAATCATGTCTGACTTTTGTTAATAGGAAGGAAATTGTCCAGGCCACTTTTATGTCTATTTTAGATTTTGGGGATATTATCTATATGCATGCAGCAGAATCTACACTTAAACCACTAGATGTTGTTTTCCATTTTGCCCTTAGGTTTATTACTGGTGCTGGTTACAGAACTCACCATTGTGTCTTGTATCAAAAAGTGAGTTGGGCCTCTTTGTATGTAAGGAGAGAATGGCATTTTATTGTGGTCATTTACAAAGCACTCATGCAGAAACTTCCTATGTATCTATCATCATTTATTCAATTTAGATTTACAAATGACCAAACCCATGGATCATTTAGCTATTTGATATTACATTTTAGGAACCCTTGAGGTATCAAAAAAATATACTGCAGTTCAGTAAACTTAAATTAGGTAACACAACGTGCCATTGGAACACAGGAGTGATGGTTGCTAATAATGGGTCTCTGTATGCCTACGTAGATATTCCATTTAAAAAATCAGCCATTTCCAGCTACAATAGTAATTTACAACATTAAGAATGTCTACACTGTATTTCTGATCAATATGACGCTATTTTTAATGGACAAAATATGTGCTTTCTTTCAAAAACAAGGACATTTCTAAGTGACCCCAAACTTTTGACCGGTAATGTATTAAAAAATGATTTGATAAAATATTGATTTGGCCTCTACTACTATAGCCCATAGAAACGCATTGCATAACACATTCATAAATGGAATGAGACAGTAAAAAAATGAATCATAAGGAATATGGTTTTTAAGTGTATGTCCTATATCTATGAAATATAAGAAAGCTCAGAAAATGTTTTTTCGTTTTTTTTGTTTACACATATTTAACCCCTTATTTTTGTTGGCACAAAACTACCTCCATACTTTCATTCATTTGTATGGGTTACCTTCAAATGAGTTCTGTGACACTTGTGGGGGTCGTAGAGCAAAACAGAGAACAGCATCATGTTCATGAGAGTCTCATATTTCCATAGAGTTGTTCCATTAGTTTGCCAAACCTTTCGGATGCTCCAGACATTTTTGTCAGATGACCGATTTCCATGTTGTCAGCGGTCTGATAAACACCGCTGTAGCTCGGCCACCTTCCACCGCAGATGCGGTTTGGGGTAGAAGTTGTTCAGGAGCCTTTTGGACCCAGACTTGGCGCTCTGGTACTGCTTGCCATGCGGTAGCAGAGAGAACAATCTGACTTGGGTGGCTGGAGTCTTTGACCATTTTTACGGGCCTTCCCCTGACACCTCCTGGTATAGAGGTCCTAGATGTCAGGGAGCTCGTCCTCAGTGATGTACTGGGCCGTACGCACTACCCTCTGTAGTGCCTTACAGTCGGATGTCAAGCAGTTGCCATACCAGTCAAGATGCTCTCAATAATGCAGCTGTATAACTTGTTGAGGTTGTTAGGGCACATGCCAAATCTTTTCAGCCTCCTGAGGGGGAAGAGGTGTTGTCGTGCCCTTTTCACGACTGTGTTGGTATGTTTGGACCATGATAGGTTCCAGTTTATTCTCCAGTGATTGCACATTTGTCAATAGTCTCGTAGTCCGATGTAGTCTCGTCAGGTATCCCGCACGCCAACCTCTATAACGCCACCTCATCCTTTTTCGAAGGTCGGGGATTTGGGCCTGGTTCGGGATGAGCAGTATGTCCTTTGCCACCGACTCATTGAAGTAGAAATCCTCATCCAAATCGAGGTTAGTGATCGCTGTTCTGACGTCCAGAAGCTTTTTTCGGTCAAAAAAACACACACAAAATAGCACAATTGATCAAGAGTCCGTACAATGGCTGTTATTCCCTCCAGCACCATTCTAGCTATTATATCTGGGTGTAGCAGCAGATGCTGATGTTCTGGTACTTTTCACTTTTTCCTCCTCTCCTCTCTACATCCTCCATGCATCACTTTCTCTCTTTATTTCCTGTCCTTCTCTTCTTCCTTCCTTTCTCTTTCTTTCCTCCCCCACCCCATCCCAGCTGCTTGTACACATATGCTCCTGTCATTCATGTCTGTCATGTAGCTTTAACATGAGGCAACTATATGCATACATAAGGACCAAGGAGTCTGCATGAATTTGAGTGTCTGAGAGAGAGAGAGTGAGAGAGAGAGCCCATATAAGGGGGAGCTAGAGGCAGCATATTTCACAAAGCTCTACATAAACATGAAGGGTGTATGTCAATCTATCTTTGTGAGGGTCAGAGGGGCAGGCCCATGTCTAATCCTCTGGGATGGGATGTAGAAGATGACATTTTGAGACTAGAGATGTGTTCACTGATGCATATACAGTATATGACTGAGCTGAAAGAAGCCATTGAGATGTGTATGTGTTCACTGGTGCATATATCACACAGGTTTCAATTCTGAAAGAGACATGTCTCGGGGATCCCTGTCAAATATTTAGAAAGAGTGAGTAAAAAAAGCATGATAGCTGTGACTGGCACCAACTGTTTTAAGTAATGAATAGACTAAAGCAGTATAACATAAATAAATGTATGAAAAAAAATCTACATAGCCATTTTTGCATAAAACAGTCATTACAAAATATACATTCATCAAATAATTTGCCATATTACAAATACATGCTTTTCTCAATTTGACAAACGGACATAACATATCGACCAACCAACCTGTCGTTGCTCTGTTTTGAAGGTTAGATTATAATCACATCTATATAAGATTCAGGTTTACAGTAATCAACAGATGGCGCTGTTGTTCAGAAATCATAACTCTCAACACGTAGATCCTTTCACCCGGAAATACGTACAAAGCCGGAAGTTGGATAAATTACAGTTTGAAATCGTGGCGCTTGGTGTAAAATCCAGAGAAAAAATATATGAAAAACTCGATTCTCTGGGAGAGGGTTAGGTAATGAGAAACATGTTAATGTTACCATTGTTGTGTTTTTCGTATGATCCGTTTTGTTAAGGTTAGCGCTGTATAGATTAAGAGAAAAGCTTGATTACTAGTTAGGACAATGAATGGTTTAGCCGGTTGCTACAAAGGAAAGACCTTCAAAATGAGAGTAATTATCTAGCAACGCTAAAGTTAGCTCGGTTTGTTGATAAGTTAGCTAGCTGCATGTATCTGTTTGTCACTTTTAAAGTTGGTGCTAGTGTTTCTCTCTGTTTTACTTACCAACGAATATGTTTGTTCTTCCTGCCTCCACCAACGACACGATAGTTGCCATCAAGAAGGTAGCATGTCTCTAAAGTCTGTGAGGAATGTTTCAAAGTAATTGCCAGGAGCACCTGTTTTTCCTTTCAGGTTTTTGTGTAGGCCTAACACATGCCCATGTGGGTAAAACCTGGGAAGTATAACCACAGAACATTGAGCCAGATGTTTCACTGGATGTTTGCACCTGAAGCATCCGGTTGGCATTTCCACTCACCATGGTTATGAGAGGAAGCCCAGTGGCGGCAGTGGGAGGAGATGGATTTTGGCCGACATTTAGCAAATTTTCTCATTGATGAAACATTTGATCACAGTACAGTTTTCTGTTCCCAAAACTAGATTATGTTATGAACATAGTGGACTAAGTTTTGTAGACTATTCTTTGCCAAAGTCCCTGTATTGCCAGGACTGCGTAGCCTCACAAAGTTCCAACATCAAGTTTTCTGACGATACGACACTAGTAGGCCTGATTACAAACAACAACAAGAAGACCTACAGAGAGGAGGTAGGCACTCTGGCGGTGTGGTGCCAGGAAAAACCACCTTTCCCTAAACGTCAGCAAAACAAAGGAGCTGATTTTGGACTTCAGGAGGCACCAGGCTGGGCACACCCTCATCAACAGAGCCGCCGTAGAGACGGCAGAATGGCCCTGCAGGCCCTCCGTGTTCTACAGGAGCACCATCAAGAGCATACTGTCGGGCTGCATCACAGCCTGGTACGGCAACTCCACCACCGCTGACTGCAAGGCTCTACAGAGGGTGGCACAATCAGCTAAACCCATCAATGGGTGCACACAGCCTGCCCTCTAGGACACCTACAACACCAGGTGTTGCAGTTGCAGGAAGGCCAAGAAGATCATCAAAGTCCTCAGCCCCCCGAGACACAGTATGTTCTCCCCACTTCTATCACTCAGACTCGGGTAGTATAGGAGCATCATGGCAAAAACTGTGAGACTAGCTAATAACTTCTACCCCCAGATCATCACACTGCTGAATAGCCACCATTGGGCAGCTACCTGCCCGCCCCCCCACCCCAGTTGTAAATATGTATATATTTGTATTATTGTTTTATACACTTCTCTTATGGACCTGCACTGTTAGAGCTCAGAGTTTAAGAATTTCACTGTACCCTGCAATTATATCTGCGACCCTGTGCATATGACTAATAAACAAATCTATCTAAAAATGTCATTGTTGAGAAGGAGTGTCTGTGGATCCCAGTACAGGAGCTTCAGAATGGTTTAGGTTAAAACTATGTATGGGAGTGGTTTCCCAGACACAGATTAAAACTAGTCCTGGACTAAAAAGCAAGCTGTGGAGGATCTCCATTGAAAAGTCTTAATCTTTTGTCTGGGAAACCACCCCATGAAATTTGATTCCGTATATTTGTCTCAAGTTTGTCGAGAGATTAAACTGCTGTAGGAATTAAGTCACCCAAACATTATCGGGGTAAGAATCTAACTAAACTCCTACTGTTTAAATGGAAACTGTCAGAAGTAATATTCATTTGTTCCTGGTTGAACTTTGCATCAGTTTCATCATCTGTTGCATTAATGATAATTTAGAGCTCATTTGGATATTATTCCCAACCAAAGCATCCTTTATGAACTATACTAATTATCTTGATCACCATCACCTTTACTGTGAAATTATGTCATGTTCTCAAAGAAAGCACAATATCATATGTCCCTACACTTACATCGTGTGTCCATTGTGTGTCTATTTCTCAGCTCCTTGATGTATTTGGGCATAAATTCAACATTAGCTTGGTGTTTGACTTTATGGACACAGACCTGGAGGTAAAACTGAGCTGTAGGTTTTGGCCATATGGGCCAGTTTCCCAGACCCAGATTCAATCTAGTCCTGGACTAAAAAAAACTTGATCAGTGGAAAAACTCCACCAAATGGCTTTTTACTACAAGACTAGGATTAATCTCTGTCCAGGAAACTGGCCCCAGTAAATGCTGATGTTCACGGCTTTAGTCTAAAAGTGACCTTGGGCACTAGAGGCCACTAGAGGGATACTCCATCCAGTGCTTGGGATTCATGGGTTAATTCAAAGTATGAAGGTTCTATTGGATATGCAAGAGGGTCCCTTTATAGACTAGTACTCAGTTCATTCTGTTAGCTCTCTGTGATGTCCTTGAGGCACAGATATGGGTTCAGTCATACCGGACATCAAAGACTGGCTGGTGCCCAGAGAGAACCAGAGAGAGGGAGCAGCCTGAGAGCTATGGTATTAGTTTGCTCTCTTCCGGGTTCTGTAGGGTCAGCTCTGGTCCTGGGGGATCTGTCTGTGTCTCTGCCTCTCACTGTCCCTCTCTCGCTCTCTCTGCCCATCCCTATTTCTCTCTCCTTGTCTCTCTCTCCCATTTGCTCTGGATTTATGAGTCTGTGTCTGCCAGATGGCTCCAGATGAGTGCCCAGTTTCACTGCCAATACATCAAACTCAGTTAGAGAGTAGGAAAACAGACCCCCTTAGAGCCATAATTAAGGAGTGGTAGCTGCTCTTAAATAATCAATACCACCCTCTCCGTAGCTCTCAGGATGATCTAATGGCAATTATCAAATCATAGACAGACAGATAAATAGCTCAGACACAGAAGACTGAAATACGAGGAGGATTTGATAGCTTGTGTCTACATAGAGATGTTGAGCTGAAATTCTCTTGTGCTTTCCTGAGAGGTGATTTGTTGTAGTATGTGGACTTTCAGCCTTGGAGTTAAGAAACTGTAGACTATTGAGAGACTGGCTGACACCCCTGGTCTAACTCTCCTGTGTTCTAGGTGGTGATTAAAGATACCATTTTGGTGCTGAGTCCAGCCAACATCAAAGGCTTCATAGTGATTACTACTGGGCCTGGAGTACATGCACCACACACTGTCATACAATACACACCTTCTCATAGGTGCTTGTATCAGGTAAAGTTAGGCGTGATAGACTCGTCTCCACTTCAGAAATTATATTTGTAATTGTATTTTATGTAAATTAACAAATGTACATTTGTTATAAATCAATTACAATTGAAGTCGTAAGTTTACATACACTTAGGTTGGATTCATTAACTTGTTTTTCAACCACTCCACAAATGTCTTGTTAAAAAACTATAGTTTTGACGAGTCGGTTAGGACACCTACTTTGTGCATGACACAAGTCATTTTTCCAACAATTGTTTACAGACAGATTATTTCACTTATAATTCACTGTATCACAATTCTAGTGGGTCAGAAGTTTACAAACGCTAAGTTGACTGTGCCTTTAAACAGCTTGGAAAATTCCAGAAAATTATGTCATGGCTTTAGAAGCTTCTGATAGGCTAATTGACATCATTTGAGTCAATTGGAGGTGTACCTGTGGATGTATTTCAAGGCCTACCTTCAAACTCAGTGCCTCTTTGCTTGATATCATGGGAAAATCAAAAGAAATCAGCCAAGACCCCAGAAAAAATATTGTAGACCTCCACAAATCTGGTTCATCCTTGGGAGCAATTTCCAAATGCCTGAAGGTACCACGTTCATCTGTACAAACAATAGTACGCAAGTATAAACAACATGGGACCACGCAGCTGTCATACCGCTCAGGAAGGAGACACGTTCTGTCTCCTAGAGATTAACGTACTTAGGTGTGAAAAGTGCAAATCAATCCCAGATCAACCCCAAAGGACATTGTGAAGATGCTGGAGGAAACAGGTACAAGAGTATTTCGATCCACAGTAAAACTAGCCCTACATCGACATGACCTGAAAGGCCGCTCAGCAAGGAAGAAGCCACTGCTCCAAACCTGCCATAAAAAGGCCAGACTACGGTTTGCAACTGCACATGGGGACAAAGATCATACTTTTTGGAGAAATGTCCTCTGGTCTGATGAAACAAAAATAGAACTCTGTAGCCATAATGACCATTGTTATGTTTGGAGTGAAAAGGGGGATGCTTGCTAGCCGAAGAACACCATCCCACCGTGAAGCATCATGTTGTGGGGGTGCTTTGCTGCAGGATGGACTGGTGCACTTCACAAAATAGATGACATCATGAGGAGGAAAATGATGTGAATGTATTGAGACATCTCAAGCCAAAGTCAGGAAGTTAAAGCTTGGTTGCAAATTGGCCTTCTAAATGAACACTGACCCCAAGAATACTTCCAAAGTTGTGGCAAAATGGCTTAAGGACAAGAAAGTGAAGGTGTTGGAGTGGACATCACAAAGCCCTGACCTCAATCCCATAGAAAATGTGTGGGCAGAACTGAAAAAGCGTGTCCGAGCAAGGAGGCCTACAAACCTGACTCGGTTACACCAGCTCTGTCAGGAGTAATGGGCCAACATTCACCCAACTTATTGTGGGAAGCTTGTGGAAGGCTACCCTAAATGTTTTGCCCAAGTTAAAAAATGTAAAGGCAATGCTACCAAATACTAATTGAGTGTATGTAAACTTCTGACCCACTGGGAATGTGATGAAAGAAATCAAAACTGAAATAAATAACTCTATACTATTATTCTGACATTTCACATTCTTAAAATAAAGTGGTGATCCTAACTGACCTAAGACAGGGAATTTCTACTAGGATTAAATGTCAGGAATCATGAAAAACTGAGTTTATATGTTTTTGGCTAAGGTGTATGTAAACTTCCGACTTCAACTGTATATTTCTCCATAGTAAACACTGTGTACGATCTGAAGCCCAATAACCTGCTGCTGGATGAGAATGGGCTGTTGAAGCTGTCTGATTTTTGTTTGTAGGGCTGCCGAGAGTTATAGTCAGTCTACACTCACCTGTAGGTGTCACTCTCAAACTCCATTTCAAAGTCTTTTATTGTCCATTTATTTATTTAAATAGCATTTCATGTGTCACTCGCTGTGTTTGATACAATGTTTGCGACAATACAAGTTTGCCTGTAGAATGGCACTGAAACTAGGCAGCTCAATTGAACTTTGTTCTGAAATGGTCTTGTCTCTGTGATTTGAAAAGAAATCTAGACTGAGCATCAAGGTTCAGACTACCATATTATCAGACACACACCTTTCTGTATACATAATTCTGCATCCCAGATGGCAAGCTATTCCCTGTATAGTGTACTACTTTTGACCAGGACACAAGGACTCTGTTCAAAAGTTGTACAAATGTAGGGAATGTGGTTGCCATTTGAGACTCATGTTCCCTGCTACTCTGTGGTATAACACCCTCTGTCTCTCTCTTGTTACCGTTCCTAGCAGGAAACTCCTGGCCTGTGAGTGTCTGTCTTTTCTGTGTCTGCGTGTGTGGTTCATTTAAGACTAAGCAACACCTTGAAAATATCTGGGTCCTCAATAATACATTGTGGATTTAAACAATGCCTTCATGTCTCTAACTCTGTGATACACAGTCCAGCACACAAACGGGGTCCCTGGGTCCTGTGTGGGAGGGTGATCTGGCATACAGACATACAGCAGCCTGTCCCCCCTGCTGTTCAGTTCTGTGTCAGAATTACCTCCGGCTATAGGAACCCCTGAGCCCCCCTCGGCCTCCCTTCTCTTTGGCTTTTCTCTGGAAGAGTTCTAAATGACACCCTATTCCTTATTTAGTGCACTAATTTTGACCAGCGCTTAAAGCAGTGCCCTAAAGGAGGCATTTGGGATGAAGTCAGTCTGTTTATTCAGTGCTGTTTCTCCCAGCTCTACCCCCCCCCCCTCCCGTCTCCTCTCAACAGCCTCTGAGGGTGAGGTACTTTACGAACAGCCCCAGCTGCCCCAGCACAACTCCTCATCTGAGCCTCTCAAAGAGAATCAAAGAGGAAACGAGATGGTCTGGAAACAAGGAATGAACAACACAGACACCCACGCACATCTCAGCATTGGAATCAGTAGCACAGACATGATTATTCCATCATACACCTCCTTGACATGTTTGTGTTTGACCATGATATTAATACCTCTTTGATATGTTTGTGTTTGACCATGATATTAATACCTCTTTGATATGTTTGTGTTTGACCATGATATTAATACCTCTTTGACATGTTTGTGTTTGACCATGATATTAATAACAACATGGTAAATATTATTATGCTTGCTTATTTAAACTGATGGTTTGGCTTGTACAAAGGATTCAATGACTGGTTTCCAATTTTGGATTTGGCCAGCAAGGGCCTCCTGTACCTAGAATGCATACATATTTTTGTACTGTGACCATGTTATCAGAAGTAACCTCGTCAATTAAACATAAATATTCTCACACACTGTCAGAGAAACATTGTCTACTTGTATAGAACTGGAATCCCATTATATTCAGAGCCCAGTAATTAAAAGGATGTAGGTGGTACAAAATAGCGCAATAGCAACCCAGGACTAACACACACACACACAGGTGTAGAGATGGTGGCGGTACGTTTAACTGCAACAAAAACCAAGTGTTACGGTGAGGTTCGACGTGTGGTTTGGGAACTATTTAGGTCGACTGGGTTGTATATTATAATAATAAAGAAGAAATTGATACTCTGATAGGGATATAGAGGGCATTTGCTTCAATGGAGAAACATGACCAGTCTTGCTGTTAAACGTCCAGTGTGGTTCATTGGACTAGGTAGTTAGAAGTTGCCCCTAAACAGTGGTCCATGGTCAGGTTTTTTTAAAATCCTCCTAATGGTTAAAGTTTAGTGTTGAATAATGTTATTCTAGACCTGTGGTTAGTGGGAACTTCTAACTCCAGAGTGGCTCGTGTGGTCCAGTGGACCTTCGATGTGGTCTAACAGTGGTTCTGGATAGAGCTCTGTAAGAGCCTGATAGAGCACAACTATTTAGGTGACGAAAGAAGAAAACAGCAAGACTGTATTTTTGACATGATTCATTTCATACATTTAGATGTACTGTAATATTGTCATGATTCATTTCATACAAAAACACAGTACATCTAAATGTATGTATTTATTTTTGATCTGATGTAGGATAAGTCATTCTGTCTGAGATTGTGGTTGTTCATTTGGTTGACACTTCTGAATGAATGCAACACCTCAACTCTTAGCTGACACCCTTAGCATAAAGTATCTAATCAATTATCCCCCCAAAAATATGAATGCAATTAATTAAGTGGAGAAATCTTAGTAAAAAAATACCTACTCCCACTCTGGTTTAAGGTGCCAATACATATACCTCCCACCCACTACACGAGCAGAGATTAAACCTCACATGTCTGAAGAATAAAAATGTCTGTGTGCCAGTCTGTTTGCACAGATTTGGATAGTGGGAAAGGTCATTTTGCATGGCTTGCTGCCCCAGGTGGGTGGGGATTTTACTTCAGGACCAATTATTTAACCTTTATTTAACTAGGTGATAGAGGAAAATATAGTTTAGATGATCAATTATGTATTCGTTAATGATTATAAACCATTTATTCTAATACTATTATGTTATGATATGAAAAGTAAAGGTTACTGGTTAAGCTGTTACTGAAAATGTAAGCAGAACTCATTTGATTGTCTGTGCCTCTTGGGAAGGTCAAGGGGGAGAAAAAGCTTTTCAGACAAGATAAGAATGTTTGGGTTTTGTTCCATTGTTGAGAGAAATCTGTATCTTTTAGACAGGTTGTAATGTCTGGTTTATGAGGGGAGTAGAAAGCATCTCCGGACCTAAACAAAAAAACAACGGGGCTATCGTGGGAAACTGATGATGTCATTTTGAGTTTATAACCTGTGGAAATCTGTGTATGGGTTAGTACTCTCTGGATTAAATGCTCTTTAACCTGGCTTTTAAGACTGGTCTCAATCTACTTCATGCATAATTAATGAACTTACAACTCATTAAATGAATTAGAAATGAGTGCTAATTGGTATTGGCAATTAAAACATTAAAGGAATTTAGAATTCCTCTATCAATTTGGTCCTTCGAGCCGGATCTAAACAACTCTACCTGTTATCTGAAGGTAATACGCTGAAAATCGTGCACGGACTCGTTTTTGACTCGTTTTACTAAAGACCTGACCTCTGAATTGAGGTTAAAATTAAAACAGGCCTGCGTATTATCACGGAGGACAGGAAGGGTGACTAGATACAACGAACAATGCTTTTCCCAGTCGGCAGCAGGTAAAGTAGCCTTTATTCTCGAATTTGGGAGGGATTATTTAGGATATTTATTGATTAAAATGTTATAAAGGAGTTGAATTTGATCAATAATAGGTGCTTGAATATTCCAAACAAATAAAATGGGTTTCTACCAGGGGTATTAACCAGGATATCGATAAAAAGGAAGCAGGGTCCGAAATTGACCCTGAGGTAAGGTGCACTACCATCAAATAAACTAGATGTCATGTTTTGTCTTATATCATCTTGTCATTTTGCTTTTCCTTCTGTTCGTTTTCCCCCTGCTGGTCTTATTAGGTTCGTTCCCTTTTTCTATCCCTCTCTCTCCCCCTCCCTCTCTCTCCTCTCTCTATCGTTCCGTTCCTGCTCCCAGCTGTTCCTATTCCCCTAATCATCATTTAGTCTTCCCACACCTGTTCCCGATCCTTTCCCCTGATTAGAGTCCCTATTTATTCCTTTGTGTTCCGTTCCTGTCCCGTCGGTTCCTTGTTTTGTATTCACCATGCTGTGATTGTGTTTCGCCCTGTCCTGTCGTGTTTTTTGCCTTCATCAGATGCTGCGTGTGAGCAGGTGTCTCTGTCTACTACGGCCTGCGCCTACCCGAAGCGACCTGCAGTCTGTGGCCGCTTCTCTTGTCATTCCCCTCTACAGACTAGAGGATTTCTGTTATTCCCTGTTTGGACTTGAATAAACTCTGTTTCTGTTAAGTCGCTTTTGGGTCCATAACGGATTATTCTATTGAGTTTCGCCACTCTTGCTGCCTCTAGTGAGTGGAACGAGCCGGCGCTGCTCGCTCGTTTTCTGGAGGGACTCCACGCAGTGGTTAAGGATGAGATTCTCTCCCGGGAGGTTCCATCAGATGTGGACTCTTTGATTGCTCTCGCCATCCGCATAGAACGACGGGTAGATCTTCGTCACCGGGCTCGTGGAAGAGAGCTCGCATCAACGGTGTTTCCCTGCTCCGCATCGCAACCATCTCCCTCCTCTGGCTTTGAGACTGAGCCCATGCAGCTGGGAGGGATTCGCATCTCGACTAAGGAGAGGGAACGGAGGATCACCAACCGCCTGTGCCTCTATTGCGGAGTTGCTGGACATTTTGTTAATTCATGTCCAGTAAGAGGCCAGAGCCCATCAGTAAGCGGAGGGCTACTGGTGAGCGCTACTACTCTGGTCTCTTCATCTAGATCTTGTAAGGATTTATGTCGGTCCATCTACGCTGGACCGGTTCGGGTGCTACATGCAGTGCCTTGATTGACTCTGGGGCTGAGGGTTGTTTCATGGACGAAGCATGGGTTCGGAAACATAACATTCCTTTCAGACCGTTAGACAAGCCTACGCCCATGTTTGCCTTAGATGGTAGTCATCTTCCCAGTATCAGATTTGAGACACTACCTTTAACCCTCACAGTATCTGGTAACCACAGTGAGACTATTTCTTTTTTGATTTTCCGTTCACCGTTTACACCTGTTGTTTTGGGTCATCCCTGGCTAGTATGTCATAATCCTTCTATTAATTGGTCTAGTAATTCTATCCTATCCTGGAACGTTTCTTGTCATGTGAAGTGTTTAATGTCTGCCATCCCTCCCGTTTCTTCTGTCCCTACTTCCCAGGAGGAACCTGGCGATTTGACAGGAGTGCCGGAGGAATATCATGATCTGCGCACGGTCTTCAGTCGGTCCCGAGCCAACTCCCTTCCTCCTCACCGGTCGTATGATTGTAGTATTGATCTCCTTCCGGGGACCACTCCTCCTCGAGGTAGACTATACTCTCTGTCGGCTCCCGAACGTAAGGCTCTCGAGGATTATTTGTCTGTGTCTCTTGACGCCGGTACCATAGTGCCTTCTTCTTCTCCGGCCGGGATTTTTGTTAAGAAGAAGGACGGTACTCTGCGCCCTGCGTGGATTATCGAGGGCTGAATGACATAACGGTTAAGAATCGTTATCCGCTTCCCCTTATGTCATCAGCCTTCGAGATTCTGCAGGGAGCCAGGTGCTTTACTAAGTTGGACCTTCGTAACGCTTACCATCTCGTGCGCATCAGAGAGGGGGACGAGTGGAAAACGGCGTTTAACACTCCGTTAGGGCATTTTGAGTACCGGGTTCTGCCGTTCGGTCTCGCCAATGCGCCAGCTGTTTTTCAGGCATTAGTTAATGATGTTCTGAGAGACATGCTGAACATTTTTGTTTTTGTCTATCTTGACGATATCCTGATTTTTTCTCCGTCACTCGAGATTCATGTTCAGCACGTTCGACGTGTTCTACAGCGCCTTTAGAGAATTGTCTCTACGTAAAGGCTGAGAAGTGCTCTTTTCATGTCTCCTCCGTTACTTTTCTCGGTTCCGTTATTTCCGCTGAAGGCATTCAGATGGATTCCGCTAAGGTCCAAGCTGTCAGTGATTGGCCCGTTCAAGGTCACGTGTCGAGTTGCAGCGCTTATTTTAGGTTTCGCTAATTTCTATCGGCGTTTCATTCGTAATTTCGGTCAAGTTGCTGCCCCTCTCACAGCTCTTACTTCTGTCAAGACGTGTTTTAAGTGGTCCGGTTCCGCCCAGGGAGCTTTTGATCTTCTAAAAGAACGTTTTACGTCCGCTCCTATCCTCGTTACTCCTGACGTCACTAGACAATTCATTGTCGAGGTTGACGCTTCAGAGGTAGGCGTGGGAGCCATTCTATCCCAGCGCTTCCAGTCTGACGATAAGGTTCATCCTTGCGCTTATTTTCTCATCGCCTGTCGCCATCTGAGCGCAACTATGATGTGGGTAACCGTGAACTGCTCGCCATCCTAGCCCTAGGCGAATGGCGACAGTGGTTGGAGGGGATAACCGTTCCTTTTGTCGTTTGGACAGACCATAAGAACCTTGAGTACATCCGTTCTGCCAAACGACTTAATGCCCGTCAAACTCGTTGGGCGTTGTTTTTCGCTCGTTTCGAGTTTGTGATTTCTTACCGTCCGGGTAGCAAGAACACCAAGCCTGATGCCTTATCCCGTCTGTTTAGTTCTTCTGTGGCTTCTACTGATCTCGAGGGGATTCTTCCTTATGGGCGTGTTGTCGGGTTGACAGTCTGGGGAATTGAAAGACAGGTTAAGCAAGCACTCACGCACACTGCGTCGCCGCGCGCTTGTCCTAGTAACCTCCTTTTCGTTCCTGTTTCCACTGTCTGGCTGTTCTTCAGTGGGCTCACTCTGCCAAGTTAGCTGGTCATCCCGGTGTTCGAGGCACTCTTGCGTCTATTCGCCAGCGCTTTTGGTGGCCGACTCAGGAGCGTGACACGCGCCGTTTCGTGGCTGCGTGTTCAGACTGCGCGCAGAAGAAGTCTGGTAATTTTTTTTCTGCTTCTGCTCCTGGTCTTGCTGGGTCTCAGTCTGTTCCCTGCCATCGCATCTCTCCTGTTCTTGTTCCTGCCCTTGCTGTGTCTCAGTCTGTCCCTAGTTCTCTTTTTTTTTTTTTAGCAGTAGTACCCTAGTTTCCCTTTTTATCGTTTTTCGTTACGGTCCTGAGGAGAGGAGTTGGGTTCTTTCTCGGGACGTGCTGGACCGTTTGATCTATGATTTCCTCCGTTGCCGCCAGTGTTCCTCCTCGAGAGCGCCAGGAGGCGCTCGGTGAGTGGGGGGGTACTGTCATGTTTTGTCTTATATCATCTTGTCATTTTGCTTTTCCTTCTGTTCGTTTCCCCCTGCTGGTCTTATTAGGTTCGTTCCCTTTTTCTATCCCTCTCTCTCCCCCTCCCTCTCTCTCCTCTCTCTATCGTTCCGTTCCTGCTCCCAGCTGTTCCTATTCCCCTAATCATCATTTAGTCTTCCCACACCTGTTCCCGATCCTTTCCCCTGATTAGAGTCCCTATTTATTCCTTTGTGTTCCGTTCCTGTCCCGTCGGTTCCTTGTTTTGTATTCACCATGCTGTGATTGTGTTTCGCCCTGTCCTGTCGTGTTTTTTGCCTTCATCAGATGCTGCGTGTGAGCAGGTGTCTCTGTCTACTACGGCCTGCGCCTACCCGAAGCGACCTGCAGTCTGTGGCCGCTTCTCTTGTCATTCCCCTCTACAGACTAGAGGATTTCTGTTATTCCCTGTTTGGACTTGAATAAACTCTGTTTCTGTTAAGTCGCTTTTGGGTCCTCTATCACCTGCATGACACTAGAGCTTAATAAAGCCTGGTCTTGCAAGCCAGAAGGATCATTAAGGAGTGATATAGTACGCATTGGAGAATTAGGACGCTTGTTCCGTACAAATAGGATGGCCAATAATTCAATAAACATACCTAAATAAAGTTTTTACCTGATAGTCTATCTGTATATGGGAAGCTGACTGCGGAAAGTAGCAGATAGGTATGTTAAAATAGGTGCGGATAAATTAGGCTTGGTGAGAAGGCAGGGTAATTCTAGGCGAACAGAATAAATGAACCTGTACAATGCTGAAAGAAATTAATATCAAATGATAAGTGATTAGTCTAGATTAGTGAGATTCGAGACATTAACGATTGAAAGTCCCAAAAAGAATATCCTTTGGGTGAAATGTTATTGTCCGATCAAAAGTCTTCTATAGACGTGGTTCACAGGAGAGGTCAACTTAGTCTAGAGTAGTGAGATTTGAGACATTTTACGTTGAAAGTCCCAAAAGGAATATCCTTTGGGTGAAATGTTATTGTCCGATCAAAAGTCTTCTATGGACACGGTTCACAGGATGGAAAATACATACTGATTATTTTTAAAGGAACACACACATAGGCAGACAGGATAGTAACTAGAAGTAACTAAGTAACGGTAAATTACAAATTTATAGAACTACACGCAGATAGAATTTGAAAATTATATAGTAAGGCATAGATAAGGGATTAGATACCATAGCTACAAGGGAACGACAAGGATTTAGAATGGGAGGGAATGCCTCGAAAGAAGCCCCAGAACTAACGGGAGACGAGCGATACATGGCACAGAAAGACAAGAGAAACATCGATTTCTGTCTAAGATGGAAAAAGAAATACGATTTTGATGGCCGTTTAAATGTATAAAAGCTAGAATCCCTTATAAAACAGATACATAAGGAATGTGGCAATAATGTGAAAAGCAGAATAAACAGGGGTTATACACAGCCGGAGTTTGGCTTTGGGAAGCAAAAAAAAGAAGAGAAAGAGACGCGCAGAAAACGAGAATTCTAACTGAGGGGAAACTTTGTGTGTTAAATTGGGGCTATTTTCTGCTGTCTAGATGTCGGAGTAACAAATACAGATAACTGTAAAAATGGGTATATTTGCGGAGAGTCTCGGTCAAATTCAGAGCGCTGGTAGTATAGTGGTGAGCGCAGCAGTCTCACCAACGGTAATCCACGGTTCGGTTCCCGGCCGAGGAGTTTAACTAAAATTGATTTTAGATCGTAATTGACCTATTTGTATGTTTTGCCTGAAAAATACGGTCGCCAGTGTTTGCAAAAGATATAACTGAACGGATATTATGTGTTCTAGATAGAATTGATAAAAGAAGTAATTAATTAATTAAATAGATGTATCATATAGAAGAGAGAGAGTTACCTCAATTTAAATGTAGGGAATAACGGAGAGATACGATACAATTTCGGGCTATCTGGACGTTATAGCATGGTACGTTAAATGTTAGGGTAAATTAAATTGAGAAGTTCGGTTGGGTTTACTCTGATGATTAGAATTCAAAACTGAACTCAATCTGAATAGGAATATATATTTTACAAAGGCAGGCAGATTTGTGTCTATAGCCAAGCAACGGAATTGCTAGACACTCAAATGGGGCTATATAGTGCAACGCTTTGGACTATAAATTAGGTGAGAATAGTTTAATCGTAAGAAGTTGTGATTGTTTTTCTAATTATTGATTTTTGGTTAAGGTAACGCCAGTGAAATTGAACGAAAAGTAACGTATTCTAAAAATGATCTGATTTCCGACCTCATTGTGGGGAACAAATGAAAAGTCTTATCTTAAAGGGACAGTGCACGGTAATCACAGTGGTTTGAGTGTATGACAGTAGAAAATATTGTGGGACGACAATTCGAAGATAGAAAAATAAGTTACATGATACCTCAAGGGATTTAAAACAAACGATGTGAGGGGATTATCATAATTATTAGGTTTTGTTTTTGTAGTAAACGTTTGGGTTAAGGGGATTTCTCTGTTCCCAGAGACAAGGCATTTTAAAGGCGTACACTCACTAATGCTGGTCTGAGTTTGTAATTAGACAAGTGAATAACGTATTGGGAATAGAGTTGTAATTAAAAATACTAACTCAAAGACGAGACAGGTACTTAGAGCAAAATGGATTTTAAATGATAACAAAGAGGCAACTATAATTCATGCCCATTATGCCCATCGAAATGTTTTTATAAAATTAGCGAATTGAGAGATGTTGATTGATGTTGTAGACTAATTCAGGGTTCAACAGAGGTGATAAATTAGGTTTGGTTTATCGAACCCGAAATACTGTTGTTACAGACAGCCAACCATTATTTACAATGAGTTGAAAATCGTTGCGATATGAGTCAAGGTTGAACGCTTGTTGATGACATCACTAGCGAGACACTTTTGTCACCAGGGACTGGGGATAATGGAGCAAATCATATCTAGGTTTCCAAAAGTGATATAAAAATGTTTTGGTTATTTGTTAAATGGTTATGGCCAATTTTAGGGGTTGATAAAACTGGAACAGTGTGTTCTGGCGGTTTTAGATAGAACTCTTTGTTCCGGAACGGATGAGAGTTACCCAAGATAAGTAAATTAAAGGAGCCATGAGAGAATGCGAATGCATATTTATTAAATATCGGGGATTAAATTACGAATTCCTTACACTGTGAAATGTATGACATTTGCGGCAGAGAGAAAAAGTAATGCATTGGATAATAATGTTATCGGGTTAATTGTATCTAAAGGTAGCATGGTCATTTAAGTAAACATATCCGTAGACGATGTTTAAAACTTATGATTAATGATTTGAGTCAAAGGGGAATTATCATTAGGTTTAGTTATAGTTCACTTATTGAGTTTCTGATTCCAAATAGGATTAGGGAATGATAGTTAGGGGTGTGGTGGCTCACTTTAGATTATAACTTTGAATTATACAGATGACTATTTCTATTCAAAAGATAAAGGGTTCTTTATGCCTAATATGGTCCTTTTGACCTTATCATGACTGGCTCCCAAGGTCTGATCAGCCTCGGGGGAGAGTCATTTGTATAATGAATGGGGTCATATTGAGTTACTAGTTTTAAGGTAAATTCATTAGAAATAAAGCAGTTTTGGTTGAGGGTTAGAATTACTGTTTGAACCGCAAATGAGAAAGTGGTTCAGGATTCTGTCTTATAACATTAGCTGTGAAGTTTTTTGAATGGGCTATTAGGGATTTGGTATTGTAACAGAGAGAAAGTCATATTTATCATTGAGAATAAATAGGGGAAGATAACATATTTTGAGCCAACAGGGCAGGGAAGAAATTGAGATATTTTTGTTTGGTTTTAACACTCGGTTACAGGAGTGTCAAAAGACGGGAGACATTACCTGTGTAATAGGGGAGGGTGTCCGTATGATAACCAACTTGGGACAGTTTTGGGACTGGAGAAGAGGATATCTTTATAGCATAGGGGATTCCACAAAGGTGGATAGACTTTCCATGATATGGGGGAAACCTGGGAGCACTGTTGAACTTTGTAAAGGTGATGAAATCCTACTAAACCATCAAAACTATTAAGCTCTCTGATGCAGGCACTTACACCCTCGGACTACAAAGGACGAGGACAGACATGATGGGTGTTTTAAGATGCTCCAGTTGGAAAGACTGAGGATGACCCATGTATGTTTGTTCTCCCTGTCGTGAAGAGTGGCATGGTGTCCACCTGGTGCTGGATAAGAATAGCTGAGAGGACCAGATGGGTTATAAGAATGCTTTGTTCTGCTTTACTCTGTTATCCATGACCAAAGTTTTATTCCACACTTTGCAACACATTAAATCCATGTTATTGTCAGATAGAGGACTGAGGGTCCCCAAGGAGAGGGCTTGTTAGTATAGGAAGGATTTTTAATATGGTTGGCATTTATTAGACCTTGATTGATTATTATGAGTTTTTGAATGGTGTTGCATTTAGCAGGAATGTAGGACATCTGTGATGATTTAGGATTATTGTTAGGATTAATATAGATTGATTGAGGGAATTTGTGGGGAATTTGGAGAAAAGCCGCTCATAGACATGAGAAAGATAACAGTACAGACAGATAGGGGAAAAGACAGGACGAGCCCTCACTGCAGAGACCTTGAAGGTTGGAGAGCAGAGAAGTTTCAGGAGGGGAGACAGGACGAGCAAAGATAACATAGTGAGTAGATAAACAGTTACTGAAGGATGATGTCAGACATAAGGATGGTATACTAAATCTTACCTAAGTCATTGTTTAAAATAAGGCAAGGTTGTTACCTGGGCAGAGCAAGGTAACAAAAGGGGGGAGGTAAATGGTGTTCTAGAATAGGATTTTAAAAAGCTAATAAACAGAACGAATAAGAAACTGTTCTATTAACCAAATCTGTATGTCCAAGATTTTACAGATAGGGGAGAAGGCAGACAGAGGGGCCCTCCCCCGCACTGCAAAGACCTTGAAAGTTGGAGAGAAGTGAGGAGAGTTTTGGAAAGGGGGGGGCCAGGATAGGCAAAGATAGCAATTGCTGAGTGGAGACAGGGGAGAGAGTTGGACATGTGGAAAATGATGGGGGCGCTCCTACAGGATAATGTCAGAACAGAAGGATAATATACTAATCTTACCTAAGTCATTATTTAGATTAGGTAAGGTTGATACCTGGGCAGAGCCAGGTATCAAAAGGGGGATGGGTAAATTGTGGTCTAGGATAGGATGGGGACTATTGGATAAGAAACTAATAATTTTAAAATGTAGCTAACAAATGGACATAGAAGTTAAAGATATAATCAGATAAAACATATGAGAAATTGTTTGTTAACCAAGCCTGTATGTCCAGGATTTTATGCATTATAGGTGAACTACAGGTGAAGTCACTCAATCCAGTCCCAGAGGCTTGGGGACCATAGAAGACCCCTGGTGACAGCTAGCTGAAAGAGCTACCCAGATTCATATCGCACGGCGGAAGGGTAAGACACTTTTTCACTGTCGGACAATAAACAGAGTTCGGGAGAAGAACTGGAATTAACATAATTCCGGGGGCCAACTCTCGAATGAAGTAATCCTCCCTGTCCTGTCACCCCTGTTTTTGTTCATAGAAGTGAAGATGTGTCTGGCTCTGGCTGTTGATATGTTCTCGGGGAGAGGGTGGGGCTTCACGTGTGCACTGACCGTCCTGAGCTGTTTTATTGTGGGGGCCATATTCCTGATTCACCATGATCCCCCGGAGAGTGCCAAAGAGGATAATTTGACTCATGTGCTAGATGAGGGAAATGGGATGATACCTAAGATTCTCAGAAGGTCACTGAAACAAAATAGTAAGGAAGTGAGGGTGGAATTCAGTAGAATTTTGTGTAGATCAATTGGAGTCATTC
This sequence comes from Oncorhynchus gorbuscha, assembly GCF_021184085.1. Taxonomy (NCBI): domain Eukaryota; kingdom Metazoa; phylum Chordata; class Actinopteri; order Salmoniformes; family Salmonidae; genus Oncorhynchus; species Oncorhynchus gorbuscha. The sequence continues at coordinate 69,445,750 of NC_060177.1, forward strand.
ACCCCTTGGCAGTCTAGAACCATGGGACTCTATGGGAAGTATTTGTGTAAATCACCATATTGATCGTGGACAGGTCATAGCGCACACTGAAAGGGATGGCTACGTAAACCCATACACTCAATTTGGGACCAGGTGGAGTAAAGTAAGGGAATGGCATGTATGGTAAAGCTGTTCATGAAAGCAGGAATGCCAAATAAAATAAAATGGGCCAGTGTCGACATCTGGTGGTTGTGTGGGGGAATGAGTTTGTGCGGTATTGCCGACTGATTGGAATGGACTATGTGCTTTAGTACATTTAGGAAGGCCTTTTACACTCATACAACACCAAGACATGAAGTTAGCAAAACGAGAGAGAAGAGATGCTCCATCTGGGTCTTTTGACGACAGAGTATATATTGATAACATTGGGGTGCCACGAGGTGTGCCGGATGAGTTCAAGGCAAGAAATCAGATACTAGCAGGATTAGAGTCAAGCATTTTTTAGAGTCAAGCAATGTAGACTGGATTAATTATATTTATTATAATCAACAGCGCTTTATCAATTATTCCAGAGATGCGATTAAAGGTTTGGCAGAACAGACTGAAGCAACCAGCCTGATGGCTTGGCAGAATAGAATTGCATTGGATATGTTATTGGCTGAAAAGGGAGGGGTATGTGTGACCTTCGGGAACATGTGTTGTACTTTCATCCCGAATGGCACAGCTCCGGACGAATCAGTGCCCGAAGCCTCAGCTGTTTTGACCACCCTGGCTCACGGGTTGGCAGAAACTCTGGGGTGGATATTTCTCTGAATTAAATTGGGTTGACAGTATTTATGGAAAAATGTGGTGTTATGGGCCACCTTAACCTGTGTGACTGTGTTAGTCTTGTACGTACGTGGTTGATTGCGTGTATGTATGAAAGTTATTGTTTCCAGGACTATAGAGAGATCAATGACACTACAGATGGGGCCGTTATGAGCCAATTCCAGGTTCCGACCCGTGGAGGACTGAAGGCATATCTACAGAGGAAGTGGACGAATCTGGATCTGTCATTTGTGGGGAATTTATGTTTAATGAGGCTAGTGTTGAGATGAAGGGGAATTAGATTGTAATTTGTTTCCATGATTAAACTGTTTTTAATGAAGGTCGTGACGAAAATCCAGAAGGAAGAGTTATGATTCTGATGTAGGTTTAAAAACAGTTGGAGTTAAGGTTAGAATTGATTAATGAAATGTGACGAGTTGGATAAACATTTATAATTGATTTGTTGATTATTTGTCTATTCATATGATAATCTGATAAACCTCTATAAAAAGGTTAGTTAAATTCGTTTATACTTATATTTTTTATGATTAAATAAAACTAGATGTAGAATTGAATGTATAATATTTGATCAAAGGGAGGATTGATAGAGGAAAATATAGTTTAGATGATCAATTATGTATTCGTTAATGATTAGAAACCATTTATTCTAATACTATTATGTTATGATATGAAAAGTGAAGGTTATTGGTTAAGCTGTTACTGAAAATGTAAGCAGAACTAATTTGATTGTCTGTGCCTCTTGGGAAGGTCAAGGTGGAGAAAAAGCTTTTCAGACAAGATAAGAATGTTTGGGTTTTGTTCCATTGTTGAGAGAAATCTGTATCTTTTAGACAGGTTGTAATGTCTGGTTTATGAGGGGAGTAGAAAGCATCTCCGGACCTAAACAAAAAAACAACGGGGCTATCGTGGGAAACTGATGATGTCATTTTGAGTTTATAACCTGTGGAAATCTGTGTATGGGTTTAGTACTCTCTGGATTAAATGCTCTTTAACCTGGCTTTTAAGACTGGTCTCAATCTACTTCATGCATAATTAATGAATTTACAACTCATTAAATGAATTAGAAATGAGTGCTAATTGGTATTGGCAATTAAAACATTAAAGGAATATAGAATTCCTCTATCACTAGGCAAATCAGTTAAGAACAAATTCTTATTTACAATGACTGCCAACAACGGCCAAACCCGGACAACGCTGGGCCAATTGTACACCGCCCAATGGGACTCCCAATCACGGCTGGTTGTGATACAGCCTGGATTCGAGCAAGGTTGTCTGTAGTGACGCCTCAAGTACTGGGATGCAGTGCCTTAGACCGCTGTGCCCCTCGGGAGCCCAAGAATGAACAACTCCCACCCACCTGGGGCACGGGGCCATGCGAAACTAACTTGCTTAGTGTGTGTGGGAAAGAGACATGCTGCCTCCAGGGCAGACAGTGGCTCTCCACTCAATTCCTGCTCCGCTCTGACACCATTGTTCCACCAGCAGCGCTGTATGTCAGCAGTCTAAAGTGGCCTGTTCCTCTCCTCTGTCCACACTAATCTGACACAACCTGGCAAGTGAGAGCAGATCTTATGACAGATTTAGTTAGTATCTCACCAGACTCAGGGACTACCTTTAGCTGTCGCCTGTCAGAGCAGGTCAAAAGCTGGTGTCCGCTACACCTGTACTGTAGTGAGACCTTTGGTTTCACCCATCCAATGTTGTTGGACCAGTTAGCTCAATAAAAAGGAAGGAAGGATACATTTTTTTAAAGTATTGGAGCTGGACTCGGTCCAGACAGACAGAGAACCATTTGGGTCATGCCCAAGGCTCAGGGTTGAGGTGAGGGCAAGCTGAATGATTCAAGTCTATAGAACTGCGCCACAATACAACACAGCACCGGAACAGCAGAGCAGGGACAATGGCTGTGTATGGCGGCCAAGCCTGGAGAAATGACAGGGTTGTGTGTGTGTGTGTGTGTGGATGACGGTGGTGTCAGAAGCTGTAACACAGGAGGCCAGTACACACTGATTGCAGAATCACTCCAAGAATAGTTATGAGAGCCATTGTTTTTAGTATTTTATTAAGAACCCCATAAGCTGTTGCAAAACCAGCAGCTACACTTCCTGGGGTCCACACAAACATGAAACATTACATAATACAGAACATTAATAGACAAGAATGGCAAACACAGCCTACATATCAATACATACACACAAAATATCTAGGTCAAATAGGGGAGAGGCGTGGTGCCGTGAGGTGTTGCTTCATCTGTTTTTTTTTAAACCAGGTTTGCTGTTCATTTGAGCAATATGAGATGTAATGGAGTTCCATGCAGTAATGGCTCTATATAATAATGTACGCTTTTGTGACTTTGTTATGTTTTGGGGACCGTGAAAGACCCCTGGTGGCATGGCTGGTGGGGTAAGTGTGTGTCAGAGCTGTGTCTGTTGACTATGCAAGCAATTTGAAATGTTCAACACATTACATCACTTTTTCTTTTTTATAAGAAACAGTCAGTCTCTCCTCAACTCTTAGCCAAGAGAGACTGAAATACACTGCTAAAATAAATAAAGGGAACACTTAAACAACACAATGTAACTCCAAGTCAATCACACTTCTGTGAAATCAAACTGTCCACTTAGGAAGGAAGTCTGATTGACCTATACATTTCACATGCTGTTGTGCAAATGGAATAGACAACAGGTGGAAATTATAGGCAATTAGCAAGACACCCCCAATAAAGGAGTGGTTCTGCAGGTAGTGACCACAGACCACTTCTCAGTTCCTATGTTTCCTGGCTGATGTTTTGGTCACTTTTGAATGCTGTCGGTGCCTTCACTCTAGTGGTAGCATGAGACGGAGTCTACAACACACACAAGTGGCTCAGGTAGTGCAGCTCATCCAGGATGGCACATCAATGCGAGCTGTGGCAAGAAGGTTTGCTGTGTCTGTCAGCGTAGTGTCCAGAGTATGGAGGCGCTACCATGAGACAGTCCAGACACTCTAATGTACTTGTCCTCTTGCTCAGTTGTGCACCAGAGCCTCCCACTCCTCTTTCTATTCTGGTTAGAGCCAGTTTGCGCTGTTCTGTGAATGGAATAGCCTTCATTTCTCAGAACAAGAATAGACTGACGAGTTTCAGAAGACAGTTCTTTGTTTTTGGCCATTTTAAGCCTGTAATCGAACTCACATGCTGATGCTCCAGATACTCAACTAGTCTAAAGAAAGACAGTTTTATTGCTTCTTTAATTAGCTCAACAGTTTTCAGCTGTGCTAACAGCCGTTTCCAGCTACAATAGTCATTGACAACATTAACAATGTCTACACTGTATTTCTGACCAATTTATGTTCTTTTAATGGACAAAAAAAAAATTATTACAAAAACAAGGACATTTCTAAGTCGCCCCAAACTTTTGAATGTTAGCATATATGGTTAAATTATCAGCATACATGGACATAAAGGTTTTGTTTAATGCCAGTAGCAGGTAATTGGTAAAAATATAAAAGACACTAGAGAGCTGCCCTGCGGTACACCACACCCTACATGTTTGACATTAGAGAAGCTTCCATTAAAGAAAACCCTCTGAGATCTATTAGATAGCTCTGAATCCACAATATAGCAGAGGTTGAAAAGCCATAAAACATATGTTTTCTAAACAACAGGCTATGGTGAATAATATATTTGTAAAAAAAAAAATTAACAAGGCAAATCAGTTTTTTTAAAAATTATTATTTACAATGACAGCCTACCAAAAGGAAAAAGGCCTCCTGCAGGGACAAGGGCAGGGATTTTGGACACACCTACCCATTCACGCTGTTTTTTTTTTTTTTTACTATACTCTACATTGTACAATAATAGAGAAGACATCAAAATATATTTGTTATTCTTCAAAGTAGCCACCCCTTGCCTTAATGACAGCTTTGCACACTCTTGCCATTCTCTCAACCAGCTTCACGAGGAATTATTTTCCAACAGTATTGAAGGAACTGCCATAAATTGGGTTGAGGTCAGGTAATTGTAGAGGCCAGGTCATCTGATGTAGCGCTCCATCACTCCTTCTTGGTCAAATAGCCCTTACACAGCCTGGAGGTGTGTTTTGGGTCACTGTCCTGTTATAAAACAAATGATAGTCCTACTAAGCACAAACCAGATGGGATGGTGTATCACTTCAGAATGCTGTGGTAGCCATGCTGGTTGCCTTGAATTCTAAATAATTAACTGACTATCACCAGCAAAGCACCGTCACACCACCTCCTCCATGCTTCACAGTGGGAACCACACATGCGGAGATCATCTGTTCACCTACTCTGCGTCTCACAAAGACACGGCAGTTTGAACCAAAAATCTCAAATTTGGACTCATCAGACCAAAAGACAGATTTCCACCAGTCTAATTTCCATTGCTCGTGTTTCTTGGCCCAGGCAAGTCTCGAAATTCCACAAAATAACTTTGAACAAGGCATACCTGTTAATTGAAATGCATTCCAGGTGACTACCTCATGAAGCTGGTTGAGATAATGCCAAGAGTGTGCAAAGCTGCCATCAAGGCAAAGGGTGAAAATACAGCAGAAAATATAGAGCGTTGCGCCATGATTGGCTCAGTGTTCTGTCACTCATGGGGACACTACGTCACCGCCAAGTCTAAGGGTAGAGCTAGAAAATTCTAGCCCCTTGGGTGCTGCCATAGAGTTTACATTAGAAGTGCCCATCGAAGAAGGCTAAAGGTCATTGGCCAGAGATAAAATTACGTCAAATCATGTTATATGTACAGTAGCTTTGATTGGACTGATCACGTCAACATCATACGTTCAATATCTTAGCTAAATCAAATAAAATGTTATTGGTCACATACACACGGTTAGCAGATGTTACTGCGAGTGTAGCAAAATGCTTGTGCTTCTAGTTCCGACAGTGAAGCAATATCTAACAATTAATCTAATAATGCCAGAACAACTACCAAATACACCCAAATCTAAGTAAAGGGATGGAATAAGAATATATACATTTAAATATATGGGTGAGCAATGACAAAGTGGCATAGGCAAGATGCAATAGATGGTATAGAATACAGTATATACATATGATATGAGTAATGCAAGATATGCAAACATTAAGTGGCATTATTAAGTGACTAGTGATCCATTTATTAAAGTGGCCAATGATTTCAAGTCTGTATGTAGGCAGCAGCCTCCCTGTGTTAGTGATGGCTGTTTAACAGTCATCACAGATAGAAGCTGTTTTTCAGTCTCTCGGTCCCAGCTGTGATGCACCTGTACTGATCTCACCTTCTGGATGGTAGCGGGGGGAACAGGCAGTGGCTTGGATGGTTGTTGTCCTTGATCTTTTTGGCCTTCCTGTGACATTGGGTACTGTAGGTGTCCTGGAGAGAAGGTAGTTTGCCCCCAGTGATGCGTTGTGCAGACCCTACCACCCTTTGGAGAGCCTTGTGGTTGTGGATCGTACAGCCCGACAGGATGCTCTCAATTGTGGAATATGTAAAAGTTGGTGAGGGTTTTAGGTGACAAGCCAAATTTCTTCAGCCTCCTGAGGTTTAAGAGGCACCTTTGCACCTTCTTCACAACACTATCTGTGTGGTTGGACCATTTCAGTTTGTCCATGATGTGTACGCCGAAGAACTCAAAACTTTCCACCTTCTCAACTGCTGTCCCGTCGATGTGGATAGGGGGTGCTCCCTCTGCTGTTTCCTGAAGTCCACAATCATTTATTGTTGACGTTGAGTGAGAGGTTGTTTTGCTGACACCACACTCTTGACTGCTCTCACCTCCTCCCTGTAGGCTATTTTGTCATTGTTGGTAATCAAGCCTACTACTGTTGTGTCGTCTGCAAACTTGAAGATTAAGTTGGAGTCGTGTTTGGCCATGCAGTCATGGGTGAACAGGGAGTACAGGAGAGAGCTGAGCACACACCCTTGTGGGGCCCCAATGTTGAGGATCAGCGAAGTGAAGATGTTGTTTCCTACCTTCACCTGGGGGCGGCCCGTCAGGAAGTCCAGGACCCGGTTGCACAGGGCACGGTTGAGACCCAGGGCCTCTAGCTTAATGATGAGCTTGGGTGGTACTATGGTGTTGAATGCTGAGCTATAGTCAATGAACAGCATTCTTACATAGGTATTCCTCTTGTCAAGATGGGATAGGGCAGTGTGCAGTGTTATGGTGATTATATCATCTGTGGACCTATTGGGGCGGTAAGAAAATTGAAGTGGGTCTAGGGTGACAGGTAAGGTGGAGGTGATATGATCCTTGACTATAGCCCTTCAAAGCACTTCATGATGACAGAAGTGAGTGCTACGGAACAATGGTGGCCATCTTGAAGCATTTGGGGACAGCAGACTGAGATAGGAAGAGATTGAATATGTCTGTAAACACACCAGCCAGCTGGTCTGGACATGCTCTCAGGACGCGGCTAGGGATGCCATCTAGGCTGGCAGTCTTGCGAGGGTTAACACGTGTAAATGTCTTACTCACATCGGCCACGGTGGCACTGTATTATCCTCAAAGCGGGCAAAGAATGTGTTTAGTTTGTCTGGAAGCAAGATGTCGGTGTCCGTGACGTGATTGGTTTTCTTTTTGTAGTCCATGATTGTCTGTAGACCCTGCCACATACGTCTTGGTCTGGGCTATTGAATTGCGACTAAACTTTGTCTCTATGACATTTCACTTGTTTGATTGCCTTGTGGAAGGACTAACTACACTGTTTGTATTCAGTCATAATCCCAGTCACCTTTCCATGGTTAAATGCGGTGTTTCGTGCTTTTAGTATCCACGGTTACTGGTTTGGGTAGGTTTAATAGTCACAGTGGGCACAACATCTCCTATGCACTTCCTTATAAACTCACTCACCGAATCAGCGTATACGTCGATATTATTCTCTGAGGCTACCCGGAATTTGTCCCAGTCCGCGTGATCAAAACAATCTTGAAGTGTGGATTCCGATTGGTCAGACCAGCGTTGAATAGTTCTTAACACGGGTACATCCTGTTTGAGTTTCTGCCTCTGGGAAGGGAGGGGCAAAATAGTGTTGTGGTCAGATTTGCAGATTTGCAGCCTGTAAATATATGGTTTCCAGTTTGCGTAATGTCCAGTGAAGTTCCTTGAGGGCCGTCGTGGTATCGGCTTGAGGGGGGATATACACAGCTCTGACAATAACCAAGGAGAATATATTACGGTCTGCATTTGATTGTGAGGAATTCTAGGTCAGGTGAACAGAAGAACTTGAGTTCCTGTAAGTTGTTACAATTACACCATGAGTCATTAAACCTGGAAGGATATTGATCTCATCCCGTCAGTAGAGGATGCCTGGTTATTTTTTATAAATGCCTTCCTAACCATCTTAAATAAGCATGCCCTATTCAAGAAATTTAGAACCAGGAACAGATATAGCCCTTGGTTCTCCCCAGACCTGACTGCCCTTAACCAACACAAAAACATCCTATGGCGTTCTGCATTAGTATCGAACGTAATATGCAGCTTTTCAGGGAAGCTCGAAACCATCACAAGCCATTATACACAGGCAGTTAGAAAAGTCAAGGCTAGCTTTTTCAAGCAGAAATTTGCTTCCTGCAATACTAATTCAAAAAAGTTCTGGGACACTGTAAAGTCCATGGAGAATAAGAACAGCTCCTCCCAGCTGCCCACTGCACTGAAGATAGGAAACACTGTCACCACTGATAAATCAACTTTAATTGAGAATTTCAATAAGCATTTTTCTACGGCTGGCCATGCGTTCCACCTGGCTACCCCTACCCCGGTCAACAGCACTGCACCCCCCACAGCAACTCGCCCAAGCCTTCCCCATTTCTCCTTCTCCCAAATCCAGTCAGCTGATTTTCTGAAAGAGCTGCAAAATCTGGACCCCTACAAATCAGCCGGGCTAGACAATCTGGACCCTTTCTTTCTAAAATGATCTGTCGAAATTGTTGCCACCCCTATTACTAGCCTGTTCAACCTCTCGTTCGTGTCGTCTGAGATTCCCAAAGATTGGAAAGCAGCTGCGGTCATCCCCCTCTTCAAAGGGGGGGACACTCTTGACCCAAACTGCTACAGACCTATTTCTATCCTATCCTGCCTTTTTAAGATCTTCAAATGCCAAGTCAACAAACAGATTACCGACCATTTCAAATCTCACTATACCCTCTCTGCTATGTAATCTGGTTTCAGAGCTGGTCATGGGTGCACCTCAGCCACGCTCAATGTCCTAAACGATATCTTAACCACCATCGATAAGAAACATTACTGTGCAGCCGTATTCAGTGACCTGGCCAAGGCTTTCGACTCTGTCAATCACCACATCCTCATCGGGAGACTCTATAGCCTTGGTTTCTCAAATGATTGCCTCGCCTGGTTCACCAACTACTTCTCTGATAGAGTTCAATGTGTCAAATCGGAGGGCCTGTTGTCTGGGCCTCTGGCAGTCTCTATGGGAGTGCCACAAGGTTCAATTCTTGGACCGACTCTCTTCTCTGTATACATCAATGATGTCACTCTTGCTGCTGGTGAGTCTCTGATCCACCTCTACGCAGACGACACCATTCTGTATACTTCTGGCCCTTCTTTGGACAATGTGTTAACAACCCTCCAGATGAGCTTCAATGCCATACAACTCTCCTTCCGTGGCCTCCAATTGCTCTTAAATACAAGTAAAACTAAATGCATGCTCTTCAACCGATCGCTACCTGCCCGCCTGTCCAACATCACTACTCTGGACGGTTCTGACTTAGAATATGTGGACAACTACAAATACCTTGGTGTCTGGTTAGACTGTAAACTCTCCTTCCAGACTCGCATCAAACATCTCCAATCCAAAGTTAAATCTAGAATTGGCTTCCTATTTCGCAACAAAGCATCCTTCACTCATGCTGCCAAACATACCCTTGTAAAACTGACCATCCTACCGATCCTCGACTTTGGCGATGTCATTTACAAAATAGCCTCCAATACCCTACTCAATAAATTGGATGCAGTTTATCACAGTGCCATCCGTTTTGTCACCAAAGCCCCATATACTGCCCACCACTGCGACCTGTACGCTCTCGTTGGCTGGCCCTCTCTTCATACTCGTCGTCAAACCCACTGGCTCCAGGTCATCTACAAGAACCTGCTAGGTAAAGTCCCACCTTATCTCAGCTTGCTGGTCACCATAGCAGCACCCACCTGTAGCACATACTCCAGCAGGTATATCTCTCTGGTCGCCCCCAAACCAATTCTTCCTTTGGCCGCCTCTCCTTCCAGTTCTCTGCTGCAAATGACTGGAACGAACTACAAAAATCTCTGAAACTGGAAACACTTATCTCCCTCACTAGCTTTAAGCACCAGCTGTCAGAGCAGCTGACAGATTACTGCACCTGTACATGACCCATCCACAATTTAGCCCAAACAACTACCTCTCCCCCTACTGTATTTACTTATTTATTTTTCTCCTTTGCACCCCATTATTTCTATCTCTACCCTGCACATTCTTCCACTGCAAATCTACCATTCCAGTGGTTTACTTGCTATATTGTATTTACTTTGCCACCATGGCCTTTTCTTTGCCTTTACCTCCCTTCTCACCTCAATTGCTCACATAGTATAAAGACTTATTTTTCTACTGTATTATTGACTATATGTTTGTTTTACTCCATGTGTAACTCTGTGTTGTTGAATGTGTCAAACTGCGTTGCTTTATCTTGGCCAGTTCGCAATTGTAAATGAGAACTTGTTCTCAACTTGCCTACCTGGTTAAATAAAGGTGAAATAAAAATAAAATAAATAAAAAAGGGATTAAATGAGGTTGAATGAACTGTTTCACTGCCAGAAAGGCTCAGCTGATGGCCAGGTGTAGCAGTGGTAAGATGTTAGGACAGCTTTATGTAGGCCCTAACAGTTTTTGGGCACTGTCTGTCACTGTTACAGTGCAATTCATGTATTGTTTAGTGTTGTGTAGTCTCTTTGCTGGGATGCATCCCACTTTTTGATTTATTTGCCCACCAAGATATACATGCTAAAATCACCACTGGCTGACTTATATGACTTTCACTTCAATATCACATGATATTGGTTCTCGGCATCACATTATATCAAAATAAATACATACCCAGGCTCTCAGATTCCCAGATGACTTCCAACGTAAAGACTAAGAAAATGTTGCCTGTGTGAGTGGGCTAAGACATGCCATTCTGTATCCATGTGAAGGTCCTGTACCACACACACACACAAATACATGTGACGCACACGAATGCACAAACACACACACCGACTGAAAACCATCCCCTCTCTAAACATTCCTCCCTCTATCTTGTTTGCATTTCTCTTTGGAAAAGAAAGAAAGAAGAGTCTGAGAAGAGGAAGTCAGTGTCATCACCCAGGTTACCTAAAAGACAAAGGGAACTGAGAACTTTATGAAAAGCAAACACCCAACTCTTTCTCTACAATAACCCTTTAAACACACACACACACAGTTTGTTCAACATACAGTGCCTTCAGAAAGTATTTTCCACATTTTGTTGTGTTACAGAATTAAACATTGAGATTTTTGGAGTCACTGGCCTACACACCTTAATGTCAAAGTAAAATTATGTTTTTCTACGTTGACAAATTAATAAAAAATGTAAAGCTGAAATACCTAGAGTCAATAAGTATTCAACCCCTTTGTTACTGCAAGCCTAATAAGTTCAGGAGTACAAATGTGCTTAACAAGTCACATAATAAGTTGCATGGACTCACTCTATGTGCAATAATAGTGTTTAACATGATTTTTGAATGACTACCTCACCTTTGTACCCCACACATAGAATTGTCTGTTTGGTCCCTCAGCCGAGCTGTGAATTTCAAACACAGATTAAACCACAAAGACCTGGGAGGTTTTCCAATGCCTCGCGAAGAAGGGCACTTATTGGTAGATGGATAAAAATAAAAAACAATTGAAAATGGACTATCCCTTTGAGCATGGTGAAGTTACTAAATACACTTTGAATGGTGTATCAATGCACCCAGTCACTACAAAGATACAGGCATCCTTCCTAACTCAGTTGCCAGATAGGAAGGAAACTGCTCTGAGATTTCACCATGAGGCCAATGGTGACTTTAAAACAGTTACAGAGTTTAACAGCTGTGATAGTGGAAAACTGAAAATGGATCAACAGCATTGTAGTTACTTCACAATAATAACCTAATTGACAATGTGAAAAGAAGGAAGCCTGTACAGAAGAAAAAGTATTCAAAAAAATGCATCCTGTTTGCAAGAAGGCACCAAAGAAAGACTGAAAAGAAATGTGTCAAAGCAGTTCATTTTGGTCCTGAATACAAAGTGTTATGTTTGGGGCAAATCCAATACAACACACTACTGAGTACCACTCCATATTTTCAAGCATAGTGGTGGCTGCATCATGTTATGGGTATGCTTGTAATCGTTAATGACTGGGGAATTGTTCAGGATAAAAAATAAACGGAATGGAGTTAAGCACAAGCAAAATCCTATAGGAAGACCTGGTTCAGTCTGCCTTCCACCAGACACTGGGAGATGAATTCACTTTTCTGTAGGACAACAATCTAAAACACTAGGCCAAATCTATGCTGGAGTTGCTTACAAAGAAGACAGTGAATGTTCCTGAGTGGCCGAGTTACAGTTTTGACCTAAATCCCGTGCTATATTTTGAGTCGGATCCTGTGCACCGCTCAGATTTGACTTTGTTTGTTCCGGCACCTATTTGCCTCTCGTGGCATAATTGATGACTTATTTCACTGTTCGCAATGTAGACATTCTAGTAAAAGCGATCAGCATTAAATCAAGTTGCCTCCTCGTTATTTATCCCGCCCCCCAGTGCATCCACCGACGAAGTGGTCGGAGCAGGTGCAATTTGCAGTTCAAGAAGAAGCAAACGTATAACCCATGGCTTGTCATGCAGAATTCAAAGTTGGGCTGTACAATATGCAAAAAGCCTTAGAAGGAAGCTAAACATCAGTCTCATGCCCGCTCCTGGCTTTGAGCAAGAAGTTGACTCGCAAGAGTTAAATGGCCTTGACATGGGGAGAGTCATTGTGGAAGGTTTGGAAAAAACAATTTTTTAAATTTACTTTCACAGCACAAAACAAGTTTGTAATTGAATATGTGCTTCATATTATCACATAGGCAGGAGGTCTAAATATTCTCATATGTGTGTTTTGCTGTAGCCTACATTGTTCTATTTTATTTGAAGTTATATTCCGATATTGAGATATTTGTTATACTGTTACATTGATGTCTTGAAAATGATATGAAATTGGGGTCTTGTAAGCCCCACTGCTGAGTATGTGTACATGGCGGGTGTTCTGAAGTGTTGTCTAAAAATGTTGCTGTACACTGATGTCTAGAAAATTAGGCTATAAGAAATTCAGACTTGTATAAGGCCCGCAGTTATACTCAAGTATGTGTGCATACTGCAGTGAAGTCTAAAATTCTTTGAATTAATTAGCACTTTAGAGAGTGCTGTCCTTTTCACCACCATAGATAGTAGGCAACTTGGCTTAAATCTAGTGGCTTGCGGAAGTATTCACTCCCCTTGGTGTCTTTCCTATTTTGCTGCCTTACAACCTGGCATTAAAATACTTTTTTGGGGGGGGGTGGTGTTGTATCATTTGATTTGGTGTACAGCAATCTTTAAGTCATACCACAGATTCTCAATTGGATTGAGGTCTGGGTTATGACTAGGCCATTCCAAGACATTTAAATGTTTCCCCTTAAACCACTCACGTGTTGCTTTAGCAGTATGCTTAGGGTCATTGTCCTGCTGGAAGGTGAGCCTCTGTCCTGGGCTCAAATCTCTGGAAGACTGAAACAGGTTTCCCTCAAGAATTTCAATGTATTTAGAGCCTTCCATCATTACTTCAATTCTGATCAGTTTTCCAGTCCCTGCCGATGAAAAACATCCCCACAGTATGATGCTGTCACCACCATGCTTCACTGTGGGGATGGTAGTCTTGGGATGATGAGAGGTGTTAGGTTTGCACCAGGCATAGCGTTTTCCTTGATTCCCAAAAAGCGACATTTTAGTCTCATCTGACCAGAGTACCTTCTTCCATATGTTTGGGGAGTCTCCCACATGCCTGTTGGCAAACACCAAACGGTTTGCTTATTTTTTTCTTTAAGCAATGGCTTTTTTTCTTGCCACTCTTCCGTAAAGCCTAGCTCTGTGGAGTGTACGGCTTAAAGTGGTCCTATGGGTAGATACTCTAATCTCCGCTGTGGAACTTTGCAGCTCCTTCAGGGTTATCTTTTGTCTCTTTATTGCCTCTCTGATTAAAGCCATCCTTGCCTGATCCGTGAGTTTTGGTGGGCGGCCCTCTCCTGGCAGGTTTGTTGTGTTCCCATGTTCTTTCTTTTTTTATATAATGGATTTAATGGTGGTCCGTGGGATGTTCAAAGTTATAACCCAACCCTGATCTGTACTTCTCCAGAACTTTGTCTCTGATCATTTTGGAGTGCTCCTTGGTCTTCATGGTGCCGCTTGCTTGGTGGTGCCCCTTGCTTAGTGGTGTTGCAGACTCTGGGGCCTTTCAGTACAGGTGTATATATACTGAGATCATGTGATATATCATGTGACCCTTAGATTGCACACAGTTGGACTTTATTTAACTAATTATGTGACTTCTGAAGGTAATTGGTTGCACCAGATCTTATTTAGGGGCTTCATAGCAAAGGGGGTGAATACATATACTTTCCGTTTATAATTTTTTTTTTAAACGTTTTTTTTTTTCATTTCACTTCACCAATTTGGACTATTTTGTGTATGTCATTACATGAAATCCAAATAAAAATCCATTTACTCTGGACCCTGATCTCTCTTTTGACCAACATATCAAGACTGTTTCAAGGACAGCTTGTTTCCATCTACGTAACATTGCAAAAATCAGAAACTTTCTGTCCAAAAATGATGCAGAAAAATGGATCCATGCTTTTGTTACTTCTAGGTTAGACTACTGCAATGCGCTACTTTCCGGGCTACCTGGATAAAGCACTAAATAAACTTCAGTTAGTGCTAAATACGGTTGCAAAAAATGTGATCATATTACTCCAGTGCTAGCCTCCCCACACTGGCTTCCTGTTAAGGCAAGGGCTGATTTCAAGGTTTTACTGCTAACATACAAAGCATTACATGGGCTTGCTCCTACCTATCTTTCCGATTTAGTCCTGCAGTACATACCTACAAGTACGCTACGGTCACAAGACGCAGGCCTCCTAATTGTCCCTAGAATTTCTAAGCAAACAGCTGGAGGCAGGGCTTTCTCCTATAGAGCTCAATTTTTATGGAATAGTCAGCCTACCCATGTGAGAGACGCAGACTTGGTCTCAAACTTTAAGTCTTTACTGAAGACTCATCTCTTCAGTAGGTCATATGATTGAGTGTAGTCTGGCCCAGGAGTGTGAAGGTGAACAGAAAGGCTCTGGAGCAACAAACCGCCCTTGCTGTCTCTGCCTGGCCGGTTCCCCTCTCTCCACTGGGATTCTCTGCCTCTAACCCTATTACAGGGGCTGAGTCACTGGCTTACTGGTGCTCTTCCATGCCGTCCCTAGGAGGGGTGCGTCACTTGAGTGGGTTGAGTCACTGACGTGATCTTCCTGTCTGGGTTGGCGCCCCCCCCTTGGGTTGTGCCGTGGCGGAGATCTTTGTGGTCTATACTCGGCCTTGTCTCAGGATGGTAAGTTGGTGGTTGAAAAGGGGGGCTGTGCTTTGGCAAAGTGGGTGGGGTTATATCCTGCGTGTTTGGCCCTGTCCGGGGGTATCATCGGTAGGGGCCACAGTGTCTCCTGACCCCTCCTGTCTCAGCCTCCAGTATTTATGCTGCAGTAGATTATGTGTCGGGGGGGCTAGGGTCAGTCTGTTATATCTAGAGTACTTCTCCTGTCTTATCCAGTTTCCTGTGTGAACTTAAGTATGCTATCTCTAATTCTCTCTTTCATTCTCTCGGAGGACCAGAGGCCTAGGACCATGCCTCAGGACTACCTGGCATGATGTCTCCTTGCTGTCCCAAGTCCACCTGGACGTGCTGCTGCTCCAGTTTCAACTGTTCTGCCTGCGGCTATGGTACCCTGACCTGTTCACCGGACGTGGTACCTGTCCCAGACCTGCTGTTTTCAGCTCTCTAGAGACAGCAGGAGCGGTAGAGATACTCTTAATGATCGGCTATGAAAAGCCAACTGACATTTTCTCCTGAGGTGCTGACTTGCTGCACCCTCGACAACTACTGTGATTATTATTATTTGACCATGCTGGTCATTTATGAACATTTCAACATCTTGGCCATGTTCTGTTATAATCTCCACCCGGCACAGCCAGAAGAGGACAGGCCACCCCTCATAGCCTGGTTCCTCTCTAGGTTTCCTCCTAGGTTTTGGCCTTTCTAGGGAGTTTTTCATAGCCTCCGTGCTTCTACACCTGCATTGTTTGCTGTTTGGGGTTTTAGGCTGGGTTTCTGTACAGCACTTTGAGATATCATCTGATGTAAGAAGGGCTATATAAATCAATTTGATTTAAATTAGAGGTTGTAATGCAACAAAATAGGAAAAACGCCAAGGGGGATGAATACTTTTGCAAGGCACTGTACTTGAAAATATATGGCAAGACCTGAAAATGGTTGTCTAGCAATGAACAACCGGTTTGACAGAGCTTGAAGAATTTGGAAAATAATAATGGGCAAATGTTGTACAATACAGGTGTGGAAAAGCTCTTAGAGACTTACCCAGAAAGACTCACAGCTGTAATCACTCTACAAAGTATTGACTCAGGGGTGTGAATACTTATGCAAATGAGATATTTATGTATTTAATTTTCAATACATTTGGAAACATTTCTACAAATATGTTTTCACTTTGTCATTATAAGATTTTGTGTGTAGATGGACGAGAGAAAAAATATTGAAAATATTTTGAATTCAGGTTGTAACAACAAAATGTGGATTGGATCAAGGGGTATGAATACCTTCTGAATGCACGGTATATCCCCTCATTGAATAGCGTACAACTATCATGAATAGAAACTATGTGAACCCAACAACGTGACGAAAACGGATGTGATATAGAAATAAAATAAGAAAATACAATCTTCTAAATTAAATGTGCCATAGTTATTCAGTATACTTTTTGTCGTGCGTATTAACTGTTTATAATGCTTCATATATTGATTTATTATACAGTAGTTCTACTATGGCATTTTACTCGCTTTGAGTCACGCCGCATTTGCATTTTGTCTGTGCGATGAGCACCTGCCTGTAACAAGTAACGCCATCACGGTAAAAACAGTGGGAGGAGAGAGGGGGCTAGAAAGAGAGAGAGACAGAGACGGGGAAGTACACGTACTGCAGGCGCTTTGAGTAGAATTTTATGCGAGAACGTCTGTCTGTACCGAACTGGAAAAGTGGGCTGAATTCTGAAAGGGAATTTTTGACAACCATAACAAGATGTGTAGACCTACTCCGTGCTGTATAGGGCAGGTGAGTAATAACTAATTGTGGTTATAACTGATATTATACTCGGCACGTTTATGGAAAAAAATACCCCCAGCGAACGTTATTGCTTTTTCTAACAAATTGAACTCCATAATGTATTGTAGCTTACGCTACATTTGATGTAAAATGTCGGAATTCAGTTAGCTAATTTTGTTTTTTTCTTGATTTCGTATTCAAGGTTTCAATTCATTTTTGTATTTTACGAAATGTGTGTGGCTTCCAACTGTTTGGCTAAACGCTAGCTGGCTAGTTACTGTAGCTAGCTATTCTTGCGGATGACCATCGAAGACAATCTAGCCTGCCACAGTTTCTCCCAAAAATGAGTAGTAGCGCGCGATGCAGCTACAAAGATGTTATGATTTGAATCGGACGCGAGTCTGTAACATTTGTGTAAACTGGCAACATTGTTGCTTGTGTTGTAGATGTCACTTCTACTGTAAACAATGTGTCATAGCACTGTTTAACATGCGGTGACGGCGTGCGTGACACTAATTTGCCTTCAGTTCCTACATTTGCCGATCTGGTTACCTCTGCCAACATCCTAGCGGTTGTGCCCGGCTTGATCCAATTCATTTTTTGAAACTATCTCACAGTTTTCCAGTGACGTAATGCTGTGTTGTTCTAAAGGTTTTGGGCAAGTCGCTGTATTTCTTCTTTTCCAGTGGAATGATATTGAGTTCGCATGACTAGCACAGATCTGAATCCAATAAACCGCACTTATTCGCTTAGGCTATTTGGGAATGATATGGTCAAGCCATTAGGTGATGAGAAGAGCTTCTCTGGCTGAAAAGACTATAGGTAGAAATTACCATTGCAGCAGAAGTCAAAGCAACCAACCGAAGTCCATTAACACATCTAGTTTAATATAACTTCATATTGGTATGTGTGAGAACTGGTTCTTATTTAACACAGTGATACAGAGATCTTCAATGTCCCATTGAATAGGCCTTGTCTTTGGCATTGTTCCATAACTGCCTGCTTGTCTAACTAACCACACTGAATAGTTTCTCTTCCAGAGGAATTTAATTACAGGGACACGTCCCTCATCCAATGTATTCAGGGGCCATCCCTTCAGTCCACTCAATGAAGAACGGAATCAAAGGAAATAGGGGCTGGTGTGTGTGTGCATGTGTGCACATGCATGCGGTGTGTGTGGCTGATGTTAGCAAGAAATGAAGCACAAACACTTTAGTCAACATTGTCTTGCTACTCGCTAATCCTGTCTGTCACAGATCCCCATTAGCGTTGTCCCCATCAACATGTGTATGAGTGTGAGTGTGTTTGTTTTGACTGTGTGTCTATGCCTGTGTGTCCATCTTATTTGTATGTGTGATCGGCGGGTGGTCTGTTCATTTCCTCTTTGGCTGAATGTGGGGGGCTGGCTGTTTGGATTAGATTAGTGACGGAGATAAACTGGCCAGAGCTGCGCAGAAGAGGGCCAGAAACAGTGGTGTAGATGGACAGGGAGGGAAGTAGTCCAGAGAGAATCAGGACCGGAGAGGTGACTACAATAGACGTAGTTGTAACTCTGAGCTCCGCTGGAAACAGAACAGGAGGGTGGCAAACACAGCAATGAGAGGTCAGGACACACTGTTGTCACACACTGACTCAGCATACACCTGCAGTAGTCTGGCAGACACACGTGTGCACACACCTGCATCCGATTAAAATAAACATCCAGTTATCTGTCACTTCAGGCTTGCCACATGGCTCCACTCTACATCCAGACACTGGTCCCAGGTCAGCTGGATAGTTCAGCCTGTAATAGTTGAGGTTAGCACTGGGGCAGGGAGATCTGACACTGGAACAGTTTCAGAACGTTTCCCACTGAACCAACATGGCTACGTAAACAAAGCCATTGTGTGTGTTTTTCAGTCTCTCCTGGCTCATAGACTATAGCTTCACATTTAGGAAACAACAGATGTAATGATTATGGTGGTCTTCCTTTAAAACCCCTCCAGCTGTGAACACTGTCAGGCTTCCACAGGAGGAGGGAGACTTGAGCTAAACCCCTGATCAAAACCAGGATATTATGGCCTTTGATTGGCTTGGCTTCTTAAAGGAGTAGATTACTATTTTACAACTTGATGTTAGATCAGTGTTTCCCAAACTTTGTCCTCGTGACCCCAAGGGGTGTTCGTCCTGTTTTTTGCTTGACGATGAGTTGATTAGTTGAATCAGTTGTGTAGTGCTAGGGCAAAAAACTTAACGTGCACCCCTTGGGGAGTTTGGGAAACCCTGTGTTAGATGGTTGCTCATCCTGAAAGTAGTCTATGGGTCAAGAGAAACTGTAGTCCATGGTTAATTTTTCTTTAAACACCAACTACGAACTTCAGCTAACCTTAACCACCACAATCTAACCATCAATGAAACTGATGGGGACATGTGAGCATGTAAAAAAAAAAGTCTAAAATCTTGAAATCAATTCAAATCCTCTCCATATTTGATGTTACTTAAAGGTGATTTGGCCATAAAAAACATGCTTACATTCCCCCATCACTTCCATTGATTATTAGCTTGTGGTGGCTATTTACTTATTATTGCTGGAGCCAAATCACAGAGAGAGAATCTGGCCACACATTTGAATTCAAGGGCAAAGAAGATGCAATAACATGTAAAACACCTAGTGCTATCTACTTTAGATTCTGAACTCAATTTCAAATCACACATTAGGAATGTAGCCAAAATAGATTTTTACCACCTGAGGTACATTGCCAAGGTGGTCCGTTTCTCTGTTAGGCTGATACAGAGACTCATGCATGCTATTATTACAAGCAGGCTTGACTACTGTAATGCTCTCCTGTCTGGTCTTCCCAAGAAAGCCATTGGTCAACTGCAAAACATACAGAATGCTGCAGCGTGGGTACTGACCAAGACCAGACGGAGAGCACACATTACGCTGGTTTTAAGGCAGCCTTTAGTTACTATGCCCTAGCCTCTGGAATAGCCTGCCAGAGAACCTGAGGGGGGCTGAAACTGTGGACATATTGAAAGAGATCTTAAAACACACCTTTTTAATTGAGCTTTTCCTTAGGGTGCTTTTTGGTTGTCGTTCTTTAGTTTTTTTATCCTCTTATGTTTGTTGTGTAGTAAATATTTCATTGTTTTATTCATTTTTTGAATTCAGTTTGAAACTGAAATGTTTTACTGGCTACGATGAGGGTCACAAACAGAGCCTGGGGTTGTGGTTGGGAGTTTGGCTAGGGCTGTAGCCAGGCTAGCAGGCCTAGTGTAGTGTGTATGTGTACACTCTTAGAAAAAAGGTGCTATCTAGAATCTGAAAGCGTTCTTCGGCTGTCCCCATAGGGTAACCTTTTGAAGAACCCTTTTGGAACCCTTTTTTCTAAGAGTGTCGTCTAGATGTTGAGCATCTCTCTGTGCTGGTTGAGGTTCCATGTGTAGAGACGGTAGTATGATGAAACCCTGTGAAATGTCTGTCTGCTTGATGGTAATGGGTTCAGCCTAGCGACATCGAAAGACAGGGAGAGAGTGTAACCCACTGCTTCAGTCAGCAAACAAAAGGGGAAGGGGTATACCTAGTCAGTTGTACAACTGAATGCATGTGTTTGATAATTGATATCCAATATTGGATGAAAAAAGATCTGCTACACATTTAAGTTTCCCATGTAACTACAGGTATTCCATTGTCTATAACACAATTATAAGCTAAATGCTTTATTTGTGTTTTTTTATTGGAGGCAAAGGTAAACATGGCTGTGTATAACAGAAGTGGCTTTGTTCCATTACTGAGAGTACGATAATATATTGTATTGATCAGATAGCACTGTGTTATGGCTGCACTACATTCTTCCTCTGTGTACTACTGTCTGTCTGTATCACTGACTCTCTGGGTCTCTTTTTTATCTTTTTGTTCCATTTTCTCTGTTTGGGTCATGGATGCCTCTTGGGTTGCTCAACATTCCCCTGTTCTCTTTCTGTTTCTCTTCCTCTCGCTCCCTCTCTTTATTTAGCGTAGCCAATGCCAGGGGCTGTATTTACCCGATTAAGGTGTTGTTACTCAAATCAATCAAATGAAATGTTATTGGTCACATGCTTCGTAAACAACAGGTGTAGACTAACAGTGAAATGCTTACAATGCAGAGAGAAAGAAAATAAAGAAATAACATTTAATAATAAAAGTAATAATAAATATACAATGAATGAATAACGATAACTTGTCTATATACATGGGGTACCAGTACCGAGTGCAAGGGTACGAGGTAATTGGTAGATATGTACACTACCGTTCAAAAGTTTCGGGTCACTTATAAATGTCCTTGTTTTTGAAGTATAAGCACATTTTTTGTCCATTATAATAACATCAAATTGATCAGAAATACAAGGTTGACATTGTTAATGTTGTAAATACCTACTGTAGCTGGAAACGGCAGATCTTTAATGGAATATCTACATAGGCGTACAGAGGCCCATTATCAGCAACCATCACTCCTGTGTTCCAATGGCACGTTGTGTTAGCTAATCCAAGTTTATCATTTTAAAAGGCTAATTGATCATTAGAAAACCCTTTTGCAATTATGTTAGCCCAGCTGAAAACTGTTGGCTAAATAGTACCCGCAAAACACCAGTCTCAACTCAACAGTGCAGAAGCGACTCTGGGATGCTGGCCTTCTAGGCAGAGTTCCTCTGTCCAGTGTCTGTGTTCTTTTGCCCATCTTAATCTTTTTATTTTTATTGGCCAGTCTGAGATAAGGCTTTTTCTTTGCAACTCTGCCTAGAAGGCCAGCATCCCAGAGTCGCCTCTTCACTGTTGATGTTGACTGCTGTTTTGCGGGTACTATTTAATGAAGCTGCCAGTTGAGGACTTGTGAGGTGTCTGTTTCTCAAACTAGACACTAATGTACTTGTCCTCTTGCTCAGTTGTGCATCGGGGCCTCCCACTCCTTTTCCTATTCTGGTTAAAGACAGTTTGCGCTGTTCTGTGAAGGGAGTAGTACACAGCGTTGTACGAGATCTTCAGTTTCTTGGCAATTTCTCGCATGAAATAGCCTTCATTTCTCAGAACAAGAATAGACTGACGAGTTTCCGAAGAAAGTTCTTTGTTTCTGACCATTTTGAGCCTGTAATCGAACCCACAAATGCTGATGCTCCAGATACTCAACTAGCCTACAGAAGACCCGTTTTATTGCTTCTTTAATCAGAACAACAATTTTCAGCTGTGCTAAAGTAATTGCAAAAGGGTTTTCAAATGATCAATTAGCCTTTTAAAATCATAAACTTGGATTAGGTAACACAACGTGCCATTGGAACACAGGAGTGATGGTTGCTGATAATGGGCCTCTGTACGCCTATGTAGATATTCCATTAAAGATCTGCCGGCAACTGTCTGTTGCCTGCGTTCTGCCTATGTTGTTGTTCTCCGTCTGGGTTTGATCTATTTATGCAGTGTGTGTGTGTGGCCCAGGGTTTAAGGGATTTAGCTTTTAGTGGTTACCATCCTTATCCTCAAAGACACAACCCATTTTAACACTGATCATAGGACTGTTCTTATCTCCAATAGAGCCCCACAGTGGAGGTGTTATAATACCCATAAAACCTAGTAGTCAAACAGGGAAATGGTTCCAATCGTTTTTCCACCATTCATTTTTCCCATAGGTAATTTGAGATACACTTAAAATAAGGGCTGTGTTTCTTGTAGGCTTAACTTGGCATGATGTTTTGATAACCATGTAAATCTCTCCCAGAGAAGGTGACTTTTATCAATGTATTTGGCTCAATTTACTCTCAGATTCGAAAATGCTAATTAGCATGAAAATATACGTCATGCAAGAGTACAAATCCCTGCAAACTCCTGCACATCATCTCTAGATAGACGACACCTTTGCTAACAGGTATTGTGTCAATTTAAAACTTGCACAAGACAGTTCACAAAAATTTAAATTTAAAGAAAGTTAGCTAATTTATTCATTACTAAATTTAGCTAATGTTAGATAGTTAATCCAGAGATTCTTACCTTTGCCTCAATTTGTAAGTCAAGTCCACATTAGCAGCTAATTAGCATTCATTTTTTTGTCAGGGGAAATACAGGCAAATATATTGATAAAAGTCACCTTTCTGTACAGCACTTTGAGATATCAGCTGATGTACGAAGGGCTATATAAATAAATTTGATTTGATTTGATTTGTCCTAGAGAGATTGACATGGTTCTCAAAACGTCACTCAGGGTAAACCTACATGATACACAGCCCTTATCTGAAGTGTTTCTAAAATCCCTTATGGGAAAAATGAATGGTGGAAAACAATTGGAACTATAACCTTGTTTGACCGCTAGGTTTTACGAGTATTATGACTCTTACTGTGATACTCTATAGTGGTAGCCTATCTCATAGTATTAGAGATATCCCCTGACTTGGGACCAGCTGTGGGCTTCACCAACTCCTGTCAACCTGCTGATCCATTCCTTTTCAATCCCTCAGTTTTTGACTAGCTAGCCCATTGTTTTCAATAAGTGGTTTGACTCTCTCAGTCTCTTTCTGGATGGGGATTTGTGTTCATTTCCTGATGGGAATCTGAAGCCAAACATCCTGTTATACTGAAGTTCTGAGACTGAGTGGCCCACTAGTGGTACACAGTGGAGTGTGAAAGATGGTGTATTTGTGTCTGTGTGAGCACAACGGGTCTGTAGTTTTACCAAGGCTTTTAGACTGAGGAGGGGTTTTCCCCTTTCACCCTTAACCCCTGGGACAGCTGATGGACACGAGAGAGAACGAGATGAGGAGGAGAGAGAATAGAGAAAGAAAGGGGGAGGTCAAATAAAGGGAACAGGATGAGAGGGTGGTAGAGAGGGGGAGGAAGTGAGAGAGGGATAGCATAACAGAAAGAACTAGAGGGAAAGAGTCATCGATGCCCCCAGGGTCCAGCGAAGGTTGAGTCACAGTGGGGGTTGGTGTGCTGTGAGTGGAAGGAAGGGGCGGGGAGGGTGGTTTTGTGCTTTTTATAATAGTAAAACTAATAATAATAATAGTAGTAGATAATAGTAGAGAGCTGGTGGCCTTGCCATGTAATCCTAACCCTTTGTGGGAGTGGTGTGTGTGGTTGTGTGGGGGGTTGGAGGAGGGGTTGATGGCTACAGATTTGGGGGTTAGTAGTTTGGCAGGCACGGTGTTAATATTGTTTGAAAGGGATCAGGGCAGACCACCTGTCGACAGTGGAGGGAGGGGAGGGTCAGAGTTGGTTGTCATGGCATCTCCATTGTCTCTGTGTGCATTGGAATGCCTCAGCACGGTAGCTAGCTATTCAGTTAGCCCCAGTTAGCTCCTCTAGCCCCCTTAGTGTGTGTCCACTGTGTTAGTGTTAGAGCATTTACACACACTGGGTCTATTAGATTAGCTGAACGGCTAAATACACGCTCACTAAAGACAGCCAACACCCACACAACCATTTTCCTAATCCACTACTTGAGTGTTGCCTAATTCATTCCTATCAAAGAGAGGAACTAATCCCATTTAGGCCTGTGAAGTTTAGTAGAGGATATAGGCCTACTGCCCAGTCCCAAATCAACTCCCTACCTCTACCCCATACCCTGCACAGTACACACTCCCCCCCAGCCCAACCTCCCTGACACTTTTCCTACTAGCCCTACACTCCTTCATCTGAAAGGGAAAGGCAAAGGGAAAGTGGGATACCTAGTCAGCTGTACAACTCAATGCCTTCAACTGAAATGTGTCTTATGCATTTAACCCAACCGCTCTGAATCAGAGAGGTTCGGGGGGCTGCCTTAGATTGGTGGGTGTGAGAAATGTAGAATACAATTTAGGCTTACTAAAATAATGTCCTGTGTCTGTCAAACTGTCAGCCTGTTCATTTGTAGTTTTTCCTCAGATTCTCCAATGCATTTTAAACCCACGCTGTTGAAACTGATGCCTCCGAAGCCATCATTCTCCACACAGATGGACAGTTCTTCCAGAGAATCTGTCTTACTGCTCTCATAAGCAGAGGCATTGAATCATCTATTTCTGAACTGGATAATTATACACCATACTTTAACCATCTAGTAGAACCCCACCCGTGCCATTCCATATCCATAAGATTCCCAGTGGCCCTAAATCATACAGAACACACAGCTGTGGTGAGGTTAGGGGGGTCTGAGTTGGCTTCAGTAAGGGGAACAAAAACAGGCTGCTGTCTCCTGCTCTCCTTCCCTCTCTGTGCATATACATCCTTTGGCCCCTCCCTTGCCTGTCCTCTCCTGTCCTGTCTCTCTATTATGATACAGTCTTAAAGTGGAACTGACAATGTTTTAACTAGGTTACAGATATAAAACAAACAGACAATCATAATATCAGTAATAAATATTTAATCCCCATTTTATGCCACAAAAGCATTTTTTTATTAGAGTTTTTAAAAAATAGACTGTATTTGACAAAAAGTATCTATGACAAAAAGTATCTATGACATTGTTGGCAGAATAGATGGATGCAGTTCAATGCACAAATCATATAATTCACCAATATATTTCTTGGTAGTCCAACAAATATTGCTATCAGGTTGTAAATTACAGCTGACCTGGGCCTGGTTTCCCGATAGCGGTGGAACTTAGGCTTACGAGTGTTTTAACAATGCATTGTAAAATCACGTCTGAAGATGCCACACCCATTTCCTAAAACACCACATACTGCACTCGTCATACAGTGAGACTTTTAACTGTGTCATTACAGGAGCTGTCCCGTGCTGAAAAGGATTCCACAATATAGGCTAAAGAACCCGCTGTAGCTCTTAAATGATTTATGGCTACTCAAAGTCATCTTTAAAAATATATATATGTTTTACACAATAGTTTTCCTATCAAGAGAAGAAATGTTCTCTAGCCTATTATGTATTTAAATATTTGTATTATGTTTGCCATGAGTTATGTATTATGTTTTATCATACTATTATGTACATTCTGCATTTCTTCAGTTTGTGTAAACTGTGAGCAAGATTGAATAAATCCAAAGTCAAAATCGCTCATTCCCTCGTTCGCTATAGAAAATATCAACGTGATCTAAAAGAAGCATATGATGAAAAAAAGTTTTTGTAATCACTCAACAAATCATTGTAGCCTAATGGCAGGCAGGAATTGGGCTTCAAGTAGGCCTACAGATATTCTACAATTAAATAATGAAACAATAAAAATAATGAAACATGAAGTAGCAAGTTAAAGCAACGTTGCCATAGACCTAATATGTTGACCTTTGGGTTATTGCTTAGGTTACAGTGAAATGTGTGAGCTTTTAGATAATAGTAGCCAATAGGCCTAATGTACAGTTGAAGTCTGAAGATTACATACACTTAGGTTGGAGTCATTAAAACTCGTTTTTCAACCACTCCACAAATTTCTTGTTAACAAACTATAGTTCTGGCAAGTCGGTTAGGACATCTACTTTCTGCATGACACAAGTCATTTTTCCAAAAATTGTTTACAGATATATTATTTCACTTATAATTCACTGTATCACAATTCCAGTGGGAAGTTTAGATACACTAAGTTGACTGTGCCTTTAAATAGCTTGGAAAATTCAAGAAAATTATATCATGGCTTTAGAAGCTTATGATAGGCTAATTGATATCATTTGACTCAGTTGTGCTCAGTGTACCTGCGGATGTATTTCAAGGCCTTCTTTCAGACTCAGTGCCTCTTTGCTTGACATCTTGGGAAAATCAAAAGAAATCAGCCAAGACCTCAAAAAAATAATTGTAGACCTCCACAAGTCTGGTTCATCCTTGGGAGCAATTTCCAAATGCCTGAAGGTGCCATGCTCATCTGTACAAACAATAGTACGCAAGTATAAACACCATGGGACCATGCAGCCATCATACCGCTCAGGAATGAGACGCGTTCTGTCTCCTAGAGATGAGCGTACTTTTGTGCGAATAGTGCAAATCAATCCCAGATCAACTGCAAAGGACCTTGTGAAAATGCTGGAGGAAACAGGTACAAAAGTATCTATATCCACAGTAAAACGAGTCCAATATCTACATAACCTGAAATGCTGCTCAGCAACGAAGAAGCCACTGCTCCAAAACCGCCATAAAAAAGCCAGACTACGGTTTGCAACTGCACATGGGGACAAAGATCGTACTTTTTGGAGAAATGTCCTCTGGTCTGATGAAACAAAATTAGAACTGTTTGGCCATAATGGCAATCGTTATGTTTGGAGGAAAAAGGGGGATGCTTGCAAGCCGAAGAACACCATCCCAACCGTGAAGCATGAGGGTGACAGCATCATGTTGTGGGGGTGTTTTACTGCAGGATGGACTGGTGCACTTCACAAAATAGATGGCTTCACGAGGGAGGAAAATTATGTGGATATATTGAAGCAACTCTCAAGACATCAGTCTGGAAGTTAAAGCTCGGTCGCAAATTGGTCTTCCAAATGGACATTGACCCCAAGCATCCTTCCAAAGTTGTGGCAAAATGGCTTAAGGACAAGAAAGTCAAGGTGTTGGAGTGGCCATCACAAAGCCCTGACCTCAATCCCATAGAACATTTGTGGGCAGAACTGAAAAATCATGTGCGAGCAAGGTGGCCTTACAAACCTGACTCAGTTACACCAGCTCCGTCAGGAGGAATGGGCCAAAATTCACCCAACTTATTGTGGGAAGCTTGTGGAAGGCTACCTGAAATGTTTGACCCAAGTTAAACAATTTGAAGCCAATGCTTTGAGTGTATGTAAACTTCTGACCCACTGGGAATGTGATGAAATATATAAACGCTGAAATAAATCATTCTCTCTACTATTATTCTGACATTTCACATTCTTAAAATAAAGTGGTGATCCTAACTGGCCTAAAACATTTCTACTAGGATTAAATGTCAGGAATTGTGACAAACTGAGTTTAAATGTATTTGGCTAAGGTGTATGTAAACTTCCGACTTCAACTGTATATGAATATCGAAGGGGCTCAGATGCAGCCTCATGGCTTAATAGTAGGTAGGTCTATACATGAAAGTGGTGTAAATATTTAGCCTAATATTCTAGCTATTATATAGTTTGGTTCTCGGTATTCTTTTTTATGTATCCTTGCTTCGCTTGTTTAACATTACAAACTTTTTAGGCTATTTATATACACCTTTGAAGTTTTCAGTGGTCACAGAGAGACAGATACACACCTTCATTCTATGTTTAGCAGAGATTTTTTGCGTGTAAAGTGACGCGGGAGGGCGACGCACTTAGCTGTTCTACGAGTGGTCTGAAGCAGGTATTAGATTACAAGCGATTTCAGATGCTACGTTAGTAAAGGTTTTAGGAAACGGCTCGGAAATGTTAAGATCCTCTTACGAAGGTTCTAACGATGAACTTAGCCTTAAGATGCTTTTGGGAAAGTAGGCCTTTTGGAAACCATTGTTTGCGGTCTCCAGCCATTCGGAATGCACAGTTTCAGTTTCAATTACTTTTTTGGACAACAACTGACAAATGTAGCAAACTAAGGCTGGGAATTTCAATACAATCAAACTAGCAAGGGCGATGATCACAAGTCAGTCATAACGTGGATAATAGACTAGCATATCTATTTATGTAGCTATTTATTTAGCAAGTTAAAAACGCAGAACCTAACGTTAGCTAGCGCTGGGAGGATGTCATGTCATTGGACGAGTGAGTGGCCAACTTTTTCTCCCCATATAATTTTGGGTGGCTACAGCTAGAGATGCAGGTGTCATTTGGTTACTGTTATTCAGAGTTAGCATATCTCTTAGTAGTCAATCTAAATAAAACATTTTAGTATTTTTTTTCTTTTTTTTTCTTCTCCCCAATATAGTGATATCCAATTACGATATTGTCTCATCGCTGCAACTCCCCAAGGGCTCAGGAGTGGTCGAAGGTCGAGTTATGCGTCCTCCAAAACATGACCTCCCAAACCGCGCTTCTTAACACCCGCCCACTTAACCCGGAAGTCAGCTCGGTTCAACTGTCTCCCGTGAGATTTACATATTTGAAGGAATCCATTCAGGTGTATTTTGTGGTTTTGACGAATGCGTTCTAATTACCTCAAATCTGTTGCTCCTGCCTGTAAACACACAGTCCAGCTCAAAGTGAATGATGGCAGGCCCATGTGGAAATGGCTTATTTGTAGGCCTACTGTATCTCTGATTGGCTATGGCGCACCGGTCTGTGTAGTCCCGTCCTGGACAAGACTGAGATGGTTTTATGTACTTCACTCTATTAAGTTTTCAAACTTAAAGCCGCTTCCCCACTCTATATTGCTATAGAATTTTCACAAATGCCTTACTCTATATCATTCCCAAACATTGTATGAAAATAGTGCTTGCTTGTCAGAAATGTGTTTTTAAAATTCTTCCTGGGGGTTTATATGAACAGATTTTAATAAGATTTAATGTTGCTAAAACACTGTCAGTTCCATCATAGTCCGCAGATGCTAAAAGACGCAATAGTCCGGCATCCCATCGTGAAATAGCTACCCGGATTTGAGACCAATATCAGCGGGAGACCAGAGCCCGAACGCGCACCTCCCCCAAATTCCCATCCAACACGGTTCTGGTACTCATCCAATATTCATTTGAATGTGTTGACAGTTGGAGAAATTGCTTGAGCTGCACTGAGAATTCAAAAACTATGAAAGCCAATATTTAAGAACACAGCTGTGTGTACACGTACATGTTTTGGGCCATAATAAACACTTTAGATAGACAGGATTAAGGCCTACAGAGTTTGTGACATAGTATGTTATATGGCAGTAAAGCCTACCATCTGAGATGAGGTCTAAACTGTGTTCTAGGCCTGTGTCTGTTACGTAATCTGTGTATTATACAGTAACGGATGTAAAGGCAGATATGGTCTGAGCCAGTGCTTAACCCTAACCCTATGATACCACAGTAAAGTGTGTCTTTGATATTGTCTGTGTGTGGGTGTGTGCACGCAGTCTCAGCGGGTGTGTGTTTGTAACGGTCTGATGTGTTCTGTTCCGGTGTTAATGCCAGTACTCTGTGGTATGCTCCAGACACGTGCTCCTCGAGCCTCTAAATCACATCACATTTTATTGGTCACATACACTTATTTAGCAGTTGTTATTGCAGGTGTACCAAAATGCTTGTGTTCTTAACTCCAACAGTGCAGTAGTATCTAACAATTCACAACAATACACACTACCAGCCAGGGATCTGCTCAAGCTCCTCTAACTCCTGTCAACCAGCCAAGACTCCCGAGATTCCTGCTCAGCAACGTTTTGGCTGCATCAATGACTTTCCTTCTCTCTCTCTGTGCATTTTCCTGAGTTGTTAGCAGCAGTGACTGGCTTTAGTTTAGATCTTAAGGGGGCGGTTTGGTTTCCCAGACACAGATTAAGCCTAGTCCTGGACTAAAAAACACGCTCAATGAATAATCTTAAATCTCAATGGATAATCTTAAAATCTCAATGGATAATCTTAAATCTCAATGGATAATCTTAAATCTCAATGGATAATCTTAAATCTCAATGGAGAATCATACATCTAAATGGAGAATCTCCTACTTGGAGAGGCATACTTTGTGTCCAGGAAACCGGCCCATAATGTTGTTATTGAGCATGCATAATGACAGTATACTGTAAGTTTTAATGCCTATGTCTTCTCTTCTGTACTGGTGTAGCTGGCGTGCTGCTGTGGCTCGGCAGCCTGCTCCTGTTGCTGTGGCTGCTGTCCTAAGATCAAGCAGTCCACATCAACACGCTTCATGTATGTCCTCTACTTCCTCCTGGTCACCATTGTCTGTGTCGTCATGATGTCACCTACTGTGGAACAGGAGATGAGGGACCATGTGAGTACACACACTCTTCTTTACATGCATCCACACACACACACACACACACACACACACACACACACACACACACACACACACACACACACACACACACACACACACACACACACACACACACACACACACACACACACACACACACACACACACACACACACACACACACACACACACACACACACACACACACACACACACAAGGAACATGCACACACATGTACACACATGCTCACACACACATAGGGGCCTACATGTCTGGCCTTGCCTTATTTCCTGCCTTGATGTTGGTTAACACATGGAGATACAGTAGAGCTCTAGAATAGTTTTGGAAGCTTTAAACTCCACATAACCCCAGTAATAAAGCCTTCCCTGGCACAGCAGAGTGGAGCAGAGCTATGGAAAACGCTGCTGGTGTCATTTCCTGGGTGTGTAATTGTATGGTAGTTAGGAGAGCC
Source organism: Oncorhynchus gorbuscha (assembly GCF_021184085.1). Classification (NCBI taxonomy): domain Eukaryota; kingdom Metazoa; phylum Chordata; class Actinopteri; order Salmoniformes; family Salmonidae; genus Oncorhynchus; species Oncorhynchus gorbuscha. The sequence continues at coordinate 69,477,230 of NC_060177.1, forward strand.
TAGTTTAGTACAGGGTGCCACAGGGGCTAACACAGACAGTAACTACAGGTGGTGAGGGTAGGCAACAACACATCCGCCACGCTGACCCTCAACACGGGGGCTAACACAGACAGTAACTACAGGTGGTGAGGGTAGGCAACAACACATCCGCCACACTGACCCTCAACACCGGGATCACCCATACGTAGAATGTATGCACACATGACTGTAAGTCGCTTTGGATAAAAGCGTCTGCTAAATGGCATATATTATTATATTATATATTACTAACACAGACAGTAACTACAGGTGGTAAGGGTAGGCAACAACACATCCGCCACGCTGACCCTCAACACGGGGGCTAACACAGACAGTAACTACAGGTGGTGAGGGTAGGCAACAACACATCTGCCACGCTGACCCTCAACACGGGGGCTAACACAGACAGTAACTACAGGTGGTGAAGGTAGGCAACAACACATCCGCCACGCTGACCCTCAACACGGGGGCTAACACAGACAGTAACTACAGGTGTTGAGGGTAGGCAACAACACATCCGCCACGCTGACCCTCAACACGAGGGCCACTCAGGGGTGTGTGTTAGTCCCCTCCTGTACTCCCTTTTCACCCGCACACAACTCCAACACCATCATTAAGTTTGCCGACGACACAATGGTGGTAGGCCTGATCACCAACAACAACCTCTCCCTCAACGCTCCAGTCAGACAAAGGAGCTGATCGTGGACGACAGGAAACGGCAGGCCAAGCACACCCCCATTCACATCGACAGGGCTGTTCTACAGCTGCAGCATCGAGAATATCTTGTCTGGCTGCATCACTGCTTGGTATGGCAACTGCAAGGCGCTACAGAGGGTAGTGTGTAGGGCTGTTGCGGTGGCTGTATTACCACCACACCGGCAGTCATGAGTCATGACCGTAGTAAAATTCTACATGACCGTTGACTCAAGGTATTCTCCTCTTATGTACTCTGGACGTGTTAGTAGAACCCAACTCACTAATGATCATGAGGTTCTAATGGCCTGGTACTCAGGGCTCTATTGTTCCTCTAACCACTATGACATGTGTTCGTAGAACCCAACTCACTAATGATCATCAGGTTCTAATGGTCTGGTACTCAGGGGTCTATTGTTCCTCTAACCACTCTGACATGTGTTAGTAGAACCCAACTCACTAATGATCATGAGGTTCTAATGGCCTGGTACTCAGGGCTCTATTGTTCCTCTAACCACTATGACATGTGTTAGTAGAGCCCAACTCACTAATGATCATGAGGTTCTAATGGTCTGGTACTCGGGGGTCTATTTTTCCTCGAACCACTCTGACATGTGTTAGTAGAACCCAACTCACTAATGATCATCAGGTTCTAATGGTCTGGTACTCAGGGCTCTATTGTTCCTCTAACCACTCTGACATGTGTTAGTAGAACCCAACTCACTAATGATCATCAGGTTCTAATGGCCTGGTACTCAGGGCTCTATTGTTCCTCTAACCACTCTGACATATGTTAGTAGAACCCAACTCACTAATGATCATCAGGTTCTAATGTTCTGGTACTCATGGCTCTATTGTTCCTCTAACCACTCTGACATATGTTAGTAGAACCCAACTCACTAATGATCATCAGGTTCTAATGGCCTGGTACTCAGGGCTCTATTGTTCCTCTAACCACTCTGACATATGTTAGTAGAACCCAACTCACTAATGATCATCAGGTTCTAATGGCCTGGTACTCAGGGGTCTATTGTTCCTCTAACCACTCTGACATGTGTTAGTAGAACCCAACTCACTAATGATCATCAGGTTCTAATGGCCTGGTACTCAGGGCTCTATTGTTCCTCTAACCACTCTGACATATGTTAGTAGAACCCAACTCACTAATGATCATCAGGTTCTAATGGCCTGGTACTCAGGGCTCTATTGTTCCTCTAACCACTCTGACAGCAATGCAAATGCTATTGAAAATCACATCAAACACTTATCTTCAAAACAGTATGTGCTTTTATATCTCACCACACTGTGATTGATCAATTTGAACAGGGTGAAACTGAGTGGAAAACATGGTTGTTGTGGATGTTGTTTCAAAGCATAACAATGAAATGGACAGCGTTTTCTATATGCATATTAGCGCTTATGCATACGCATAGGTCTATATATGAGCTGAAGCCCGAAAAAAATGTGAATTCAAATGATGATTGTGCCGTTATACAATACATAACATACCACATAGTACACATGGCTGAAAGACATGCAACAAAATACACATTTAAGATACAGAATTGGTCGAGCTTATATTAAACAAATCCAGAGATGGCCTATAGTGAATCTGTATTTGATTTTGAATATCCTAGTAATAGGGAATTGTTTATATTTTAATAATGAATGGGCTGACACATTACTTTATGCTGCTATACGTAATATCTCACCACCTGGAGTTTCCTTCTCCTCTCTCCTTCTTTCCTTTCACCAGCGCACAGAAAGAGGGGCTGTCAACAGTTAAATGAAATCTTTAGTTGTGAAAACATGTTACTATCCATGTTCATGAACAGATTTCACTTGGTTTCCCAAGTAAAGCACTGACTGGGTAGCTGCAGGAACAGGGTTGGAGAGCCCATGACATACAGAGTACTGGGTAGCTGCAGGAACAGGGTTGGAGAGCCCATGACATACAGAGTACTGGGTAGCTGCAGGAACAGGGTTGGAGAGCCCATGACATACAGAGTACTGGGTAGCTGCAGGAACAGGGTTGGAGAGCCCATGACATACAGAGTACTGGGTAGCTGCAAGAACAGGGTTGGAGAGCCCATGGCATACAGAGTACTGGGTAGCTGCAGGAACAGGGTTGAAGAGCCCATGGCATACAGAGTACTGGGTAGCTGCAGGAACAGGGTTGGAGAGCCCATGACATACAGAGTACTGGGTAGCTGCAGGAACAGGGTTGGAGAGCCCATGGCATACAGAGTACTGGGTAGCTGCAGGAACAGGGTTGGAGAGCCCGTGACATACAGAGTACTGGGTAGCTGCAGGAACAGGGTTGGAGAGCCCGTGACATACAGAGTACTGGGTAGCTGCAGGAACAGGGTTGGAGAGCCCATGACATACAGAGTACTGGGTATCTGCAGGAACAGGGTTGGAGAGCCCATGACATACAGAGTACTGGGTAGCTGCAGGAACAGGGTTGGAGAGCCCATGACATACAGAGTACTGGGTAGCTGCAGGAACAGGGTTGGAGAGCCCATGACATACAGAGTACTGGGTAGCTGCAGGAACAGGGTTGGAGAGCCCATGGCATACAGAGTACTGGGTAGCTGCAGGAACAGGGTTGGAGAGCCCATGACATACAGAGTACTGGGTAGCTGCAGGAACAGGGTTGGAGAGCCCATGACATACAGAGTACTGGGTAGCTGCAGGAACAGGGTTGGAGAGCCCATGACATACAGAGTACTGGGTAGCTGCAGGAACAGGGTTGGAGAGCCCATGACATACAAAGTAATGGGTAGCTGCAGGAACAGGGTTGGAGAGCCCATGACATACAAAGTAATGGGTAGCTGCAGGAACAGGGTTGGAGAGCCCATGACATACAGAGTACTGGGTAGCTGCAGGAACAGGGTTGGAGAGCCCATGACATACAGAGTAATGGGTAGCTGCAGGAACAGGGTTGGAGAGCCCATGACATACAGAGTACTGGGTAGCTGCAGGAACAGGGTTGGAGAGCCCATGACATACAGAGTTTGGGTGGAATATCACCTGTTGCGTAGTGTAATAAACGGAGTAGCCTACCCAACATCAGTAAAACCACCTGGCAGGAAAGTGGCCTCCATTCGCAGTTGCAGTGCATAAGGATAACATGTATTTTCCCTCCTACCCCTGTTCCTGGCCATTTGATAAAATGGGCCATTCTAAATTGAAACTAATTTTACATATTAGTAAAGATAATATTAAATTGAGGATAGTTAGTCATGGTAACATCCACATTAATGTAGAAGTGTTTAGACATATATTATATTGTTATTTACAATAAAAGTGACTCCAAAATGGCACAATACATTGTTCACCATTCATTTATATTGGGCACAAAATAGTCTGAAACACAACCAAAACAAACAGAACATGCATCCAACAAGTTTGTAGAGTCACAAGCTTGATGTAATCATTGGGTTCTAGGAATATGGGACCAAATACTAAACTTTTGACTACTTTGATACACATATAAGTGAATTTGTCCCAATACTTTTGGTACCCTGAAATGAAGTGCTATAATTTCTAAATGGTTCACCCGATGTGGATGAAAATAACCTCTAATGAAAGATGACAGTCTGCACTTTAAACTCATAGTCATTGTATCATTTCAATTCCAAAGTGTTGGCGCACAGAGCCAAAACAACAAAACATTTGTCACTGTATTTATCAGACTGTTACTGTCCAACTGGGCACACTGGTTGAATCAATGAAATGACTTGGAACTGACGTCTGTGCCCAGTGGGATGGCACTGACTGTGACTACTCTACCACTGAAAGAGCTGTCAAAGACTCTCCCTCTCTCTTTGTATAGAGCAGACTTCCTGCTGTTTAGCTCCATATCAAACAGACATTCTGTAAAAGGAACATCCAGGCACAAAATGGCTACCGTTAGAGACACACGATGAACACACACACACAGCGCAGTGGGCAGTTTATAAGATGAGAGCGCGGTCATTGTGTATGTGTGTGAGAGAGCGTTGGTCTTTTGTCAGTAGATTTACAGCAGTGAGAGTCAGCGCTGTCCTTCTCCTAATCAAAGCTCTATCGACATGCTAATCAGCTTCTTCACAACACACAAAGACTACAAAAACAGCCTGTTATTATTACTGCCAAGCCAACTGCTCTATATCCTACTATACTGTGTCTATATTGGCTGTGGTACTGAACTATGACAGCTCTGTCCAGTGACTGGCCGACTATACTACAGCCATGTTAGGGGTGTCCGACTCAACCAATAATCTAGAAAGTGGAACAGTCAGGTGACGTAGACCAAAGGACATTTGAGGTTTTTGTTAGTTTGTTTGGATAGAGCAGAACTTATGTACCAGGAAGCTACTACAAGTGAAAGCTGATGCAAGGCTCCAGGGCAGCTTTATAAAGGACATTCCAACACACAGCCAGTCTCTCACTGGTTTAAAACACTTTTATATAGAGACTCCCAGCACCTATCGTTGAAGCAGCTGTCTTTATTTCCTATAGAAATGACTCAAGTGACGCTTGCTCGTACTTTCCACTTTCTATAGGCATTCTCACTCCCTTCCTCTCTGCCCCTTTATATAGGCCTACATCTCTTCCCTCCCTTTCTCTCTCTCTCTCTCTCTCTCTCTCTCTCTCTCTCTCTCTCTCTCTCTCTCTCTCTCTCTCTCTCTCTCTCTCTCTCTCTCTCTCTCTCTCTCTCTATACATCCCCCTCGCTCTCTCACACACTCTCTTACTCTCTTTCTGTCATTTGTTCTCTCTGCTGAAAGCAGGCTGGTAATTTATTCATCCCTGTCTTTGTTTGTTGTGGCCGACAGCCTCAGTAACAGGCCGAAGAGAAAGAGAAAGAGGGTTTGATGGAGAGAAAGAAATAGGGCTTGGTGGAGAGAAAGAGGGTTTGGTGTCGCTGCCTGTTCCCTTTGCAGCTTGTGTAGAAGCGTGACGCTCAGCATGGACCCTATTAACTCTACTCTGTCTGTCTGTCTGTCTGTCTGTCTGTCTGTCTGTCTGTCTGTCTGTCTGTCTGTCTGTCTGTCTGTCTGTCTGTCTGTCTGTCTGTCTGTCTGTCTGTCTGTCTGTCTGTCTGTCTGTCTGTCTGTCTCTCTGTCTGTCTGTCTGTCTGTCTCTCTCTCTGTCACTCTGTCTGTCTGTCTGTCTCTCTTTGTTTCTGTTTCTGTCTGTCTCCGTGTTTTAGATCCCGTTATACAGGGACCTGTGTGAGAAGCTGAATGCTGGTGAGAACTGCTCTACCTTGGTGGGTTACTCTGCTGTGTACAAGGTCTGCTTCGGCATGGCCTGCTTCTTCTTCTTCTTCTTTATATTCACCCTACGAGTCAACTCTGCCACGGGCTGCCGTGCCGCCATACACAACGGGTACGTGCACTGTCTACAGTATCGGTGTGTGTGTGTGTGAATCTGTTTATTAATCAGTGTGTGTGGTGATGTTTGTCTCTCTCTCTCTCTGACAGGTTTTGGTTCCTGAAGTTCATAGCCTTGTTGGCCTGCTGTGTTGGAGGATTCTTCCTGCCAGAGCAGGACATCTTTCTGGAAGGTATGGACCCTTATGTCCCTTTTACTATCCCTAGTCTTTATTCTCTCCATACAGTCCCTCCCTGAGAGGAGAGACACTGCTCTGTCACACTGTGGTGTCTCACCTATACTCACCTGTATTTTTAACCTCTCTAGGGTATGTGGGACGTAGCGTCCCATCTGGCCAACATCCAGTGAGATTGCAGAGCGCCAAATTCAAATACAGAAATGCTCATTATAACAATTCAGAAAACCAAACATATGTTACATAGGTTTAAAGATGAACTTCTTGTTAATCCAAACACGGTGTCAGATTTATAAAATGCTTTTCGGCGAAAGCATCCCTAGCCCAGAACATACCTAGCCCAGAACATAGCCCATTTGACAAATTATTACAAACAGTAACCAGCCAAGCAGAAGCGTTACAAAACTCAGAAATAGAGATAAAATTAATCCCTTACCTTTGATGATCTTCATATGGTGGCACTCAGAATACATTCATTTACTCAATACATGTTCCTTTTGTTCGATAAAGTCTCTTTGCGTTTTGTTTGCGTGTTTTCTTCAGTAATCCACAGGCTCAAACGCAGTCAAAACAGGCAGACAAAAAATCTAAATTGTATCCGTAAAGTTTATAGAAACATGTCAAACGATGTTTATATTCAATCCTCAGGTTGTTTTTAGCCTAAATGATCGATAATATTTCAACCGGACAATAACATTGTCAATATAAAAGGTAAACAAGAAACTCTCTCGGGATTGTGCATGAAAAAGATCTGTGACACATCAACGTCCACTAATTTAGACTGCTCTTACGCCCTAATTTATAAGAATACAATCCGTAAACTATTTCTAAAGACTGTTGACATCTAGTGGAAGGCATAGGAACTGCAAATTGAGTCCCAAGTCAATGGATACTGTAATGGCATTGAGTAGAAAACTACAAAACTCAACAACAACAAAAAAACTTCCTGAATGGATTTTCTCAGGTTTTCGCCTGCCAAATCAGTTCTGTTATACTCACAGACACTATTTTAACAGTTTTGATAACGTTAGAGTGTTTCTATCCAAATCTAACAGTTATATGCATATCATATCTTCTGGGCCCGAGTAGCAGGTCGTTTAATTGGGAATGCTTTTCATCCAAAATTCCGAATGCTGCCCCCTACCCTAGAGAGGTTAAAGCCTTTCCTTAATCAGCTTTGAGAGAAGAGAGAGGGAATAAAGAGAGAGAAAGAGAGGGGAGTTTGTTATCTGCTCCCTTCAGAGGAGAGGACTGGTGCAGATGCAGGCTTTAGTTATCGTGTGTGTGTACATTGATAATCTAGTCCCTGTGGTTATCTATGGGATGACGAGGGGTTATGCAGAAGTCAAGTGTACACACCCTGCAGAAGATATGGAACAAGAGCTTTGCAGTATTTCAAATGTATGATCTCTGCCTTTCTTCCTCCCTCCATCTCGCTTTTCTCCACTCATCTCTCTTCACTCTCTTTCTTCCCTTCTCTCTGTCTCTCTGTTGTTTTTTCCTCTCTCCTCTCTCTCTGTCTCTCTCATGTCTTTTCCTCTCTCCTCTCTCTCTGTCTCTCTCTCTGTCTCTCTCTTGTCTTTTCCTCTCTCTCTATCTTGTCTTTTCATCTCTCTCTGTCTCTCTATCTTGTCTTTTCCTCTCTCCTCTCTCT